>NC_027754.1:4598999-4599235 GCF_000695525.1 Brassica oleracea var. oleracea | reverse complement strand
AGTGCCATATAAAAGGATGTGGTATTTGCCTTTGACGGAAAGGTTGCAGAGGTTGTATCTGTCTGAACGCACAGCGCAACCAATGAGATGGCATACGGATCACTCAACAGATGGTGAGATTTGACATCCTTCATATGCAAAAGCGTGGAAGCATTTCCAATCAAAGTATCTCGACTTTGCGTATGAGAGAAGAAATGTCTACCTTGGATTATGTACTGATGGTTTCAGTCCGTTTG
>NC_027754.1:4596725-4597188 GCF_000695525.1 Brassica oleracea var. oleracea | reverse complement strand
GATTTGATTATAGAGTCATTTTCCTCGGAATATTCCGACGGAATTCCGAGGAAGATAAGGGTTTCCTCGCAATTCCCTCGGAATATTCCGAGGAAATTCCGAGGAACAAGGGGTTTTTAACCGAAAACAACATTTTGCGGATTGAATAACACGTATATAACTTTCATTAAATGTCTTAACCAGATTATGAAGTCAAACTTTGGTGTTTTACCCAATAACAAACACTTTTACGATTGCATGAACGAAAACCACACAACATAAGAGAAATACAAATACACTTTAATAAACGGTAAAAGGAATACTTACAATTATTTTTGAAATTTTGTTATTTCATGGTTTATGATCATCTATACAAAGAATCCTCAATGGTATGCATTAAAATTGTATAAGAAATGAAATACGGCAAAAAAAAACCGATGTTTTGAAACCCCAAACACTAGTTCCTCGGTATTTCCTCGGAATA
>NC_027754.1:4596541-4596625 GCF_000695525.1 Brassica oleracea var. oleracea | reverse complement strand
GCGAAAATTGAATTAATGATTTCCGAGGAAATTCCGATGGAAATATTTAACTAGTCCGAGGAAATTCCGACGGATATTTTCCGT
>NC_027754.1:4596175-4596439 GCF_000695525.1 Brassica oleracea var. oleracea | reverse complement strand
TAGCTCTCTCGCGATTTCCGGCGAACACTCTCTTCTCTCTCGCGATTTCCGCCCTAATCCTCCTCAATTTCTGTCACTGATCATGTATGAACCTTATCCCACTCTCTTAGGTTAGATTTGTTAGGTTTTTAAGTAGATTTGATGATTTTGGAATTATATTTATAGATTTTTGTTAGGGTGAATGGTAGTATTATGTAAAATCGAGTTTGATTATGGTATTCACTTGATTTGGAATTTTTTTTTTTTTATTAATTTTGTGGCTAT
>NC_027754.1:4581327-4594515 GCF_000695525.1 Brassica oleracea var. oleracea | reverse complement strand
TGTCGTCGGAATAACGTTATTCCGACGACACACCGACGATTTTTTCCCTCGGTATGCCGCTATTTTCTTGTAGTGATTATTTGATAATAATTTTCTTTCTAATATTGTGACATGTGTTTAAATATATAATGATTAAAAATATATATAATAAGATAATAAATTTCTTTTTTGAAAAAACTACATTTATATTTCACATCTACATTTAGGTTTAAGGTTCCACATATTATTTCTACAAAACACAATAGTATTTACAAGAAAAGTATTACCTCTGATTTTCTTTAATTTCTTGATGCAACTCAACTTTTTATTGTCCTTATTACATCTTTTAAGTTTTTGATACAACATAATTTTTAATTTTGATATTGTTGTTGTACATGAGTATGTGTGAATATGATGGATATGTGTTTGTATGTATAAGACAAAATAAATAAATAATTAAACATAATTTTTTTTCTAATAAAAATAAAATAGTTGTATAAAAATCTAAAAGAAAAACTAATTATAAAATAACTAATTTCTTTTTAAAAGTCTAAATAAAATAAAAATTAGAAAAATTATCTTACTTTATTTATAATTAACTAACTTTACTTTTAATAATTTTGTGTTAAAAAAATAAAAACAAGAATTAACTTCAAACATTTCACCTGATATGATTGTGACATGTGTCAATTAAAAAAAATAGATTGTGAATGTGTAAATACAAACTTCTTATTTTCCTAAAATCCTAAAAAAAAGAGATTTCTAAAAACAAATTTCTTTTCTAATCTTAACCAATTAAGATTCTTTTTTCTTTAAAAAAAAAAAAATCTTGACTAGAGAGAATGTAAAATTTTATTTAATAGTATTTTTTTACTAAAAAAGTTAATGATAAACATGATAGTAATAATTATTTAATTAATAAGAAAAATTGTAAAAATATTAGTGATATTGAAAAAAATTAATTTTGAAAATGCAACTTTTAAAAATACTTAATATTAACTGGAAATAATTATTTAATAGAAATTTTATTTTTCTAAATCCTAAACAAAATATAATTGTAAAAGATTATGTAATATAACTTCCTTTTTAAAAATCCTTAAAAACTGTAAAAGGATATTTGATAATTGCTCTCTTTTTTTATAAATAAAATTCTAAACAAAAGAAATTTGTATCATATTTTTAAGTCGTAACCAAACGAGAATTGTAAAAATTTATTTGATAATATTATTAAGAGAGTATTTGATGATGGACATGATCCTAAAATTTATTAGTTAAAAAGAAGTGTAAAATTAGTATTGATACGAATAATAATTTTAAAATTATTTATTAATAACTAAAATAGCTATTTCATAGCAATTTTTTTTTCTGAAATTCTAAAGAGAAGATAATTGTAATAGGTTATATGACAGCAATTTTTCTTGTCTAAAATCTTAATAAAAATGGTAGAAGAGTATTTAATATTATTTTTTATATATTTTTAATTGTAAATAAAAAGGATATTTATAAAATATATTGTTTTCCTTTTATTAAAAAGTCCTAGAAAAATAAAATTTTAAAGACTTATTTAATGAAATATTAAATTTTAGTACATAAGAACATGTATAATGTTGTCATTGACTCGATTGGTGTATTTGACTTTCTTTTTTTTACTTTTCATTCAATTTTTTATTTCGGGTTGTGTTTAGTTTAAAAGTTTAGGTATAATATTTTCTCTAATCCTAACTACAAAGTTTATAACAATTAATCTATGCACAATGATTATAAAATACAAATATTTACTTGAACTTATATATGAAAACGGTTTTTATTATAAAATAAATCTCAAACAAAATATGTAAAAACAATCATCAAACTATAATAAAATGATTTATTATTTTATGGTTTTATTAAATTAAAACATCAAACAAGATAACGGGCTCGTATCTTGTAAATTATATAGATTTGGTCAAAGATATTTTGGTTAAGAAACTGAACTAACCAATTATCGAATCAAACCATAACCAAATGAATTTAGTTAACTGCCGATATAACCGAACCTGATTCAAAAACAAAAGGTTCTTCTATGGGCCTTTCTGACATTATATATAGGCTTGCTTTTGAGTCTTAGAACTACTATTCGTGCAACCAAACACACCTTTTGTTCGTTATAAGGCAGCCCGTGCGTCTATAAATAAAACAAAGGCAAAGAAAATAACAGACAAAAATTGTGGATCGGAGAGCTGCGAAGCCTGGGAATTGTCGTGACCGCCCTTGGTCGTTCTTCTCTGATCTTCGACTTCTTTGTGACAAAATCATGTCTCTCTCGATTGGGTTCTCCAATTCTGTAGCGGGATAAGAGAAAAGTTCACACTTTCGGATTCTCTCGTAACCAATCTAGGGTTTCGCTCTGAGTTTTGGTCTGTGATCGTGGGAGAGAATGTCTCGGTGTTACCCGTTCCCACCACCTGGTTATGTACGAAACGAAACTCGGGATGAGTCTCTGATCGGATCGATCAAGGTTTGTTGAGCAATTAGAAAAAAAAACCATGGCTTTGGTTTTTACTGCTTTGAATGTCCTTAGCTCATGTGATTTCTGAATGCTCAGCTTCCTGTTTCACGAGTTTTGGTTCATTGTTCGATCTTGTCTGAAAATTGAAAAACTTGATTTGGCTTGAAAGAAAGAGAAAGCATGAAAGTTCACTTACTTAAAAACTGTAAAAGCTTGAAACTTTGATTAACTGCAACTCTTTAAATGGGTTGGGTTAAGATAAACAAGTCAAAGTAGATGACTTTGTGAAGGAAACTTAAGGCATTAGAGTATGTTATTGTGTCTCTTTCTTTTGTCCTTCCCAATGGTTTTGAAAGTTATGGACACTAACTGTTGTTGTTCCATTGGTTTTGAAAACGCAGGGGACAAAGGAGGAAGTTAAGAGAGATAGAAAACACAAGAAGGACAAAAAGAGGAAGGAGAGAGATACTGAGGCTGACAACAGTAGCAAGAAGTTTGATGATGGTCGCGGATTAGTAACAAACAATGAGCTTGAGTGCTTGGAGAAGAGCTCCCTTACAGTGGAACTTGAGCATCAAACGTCGTCTCAGAATTCTTGTGATAGCAGACCGAATCATATTCAGAGTCCGCTCCTCCCCGATGGTAGGCAGTACGGCTCTGGTGAGTTTGTTTGTTTACTTGTTGTTGGGTCTGTTTTGCTTCACGTGATGATGATGACACTCTTTCTTCAAATTATTGGATTTGAAGAAACCAGCATACGGGTCTTGTTACATGGCAAAGAGCATGAACATCAAGATGCTGAGGTGATGCTTACCAACAAGGATCATAGCGAGTCCCTTGCTCATACTTCTGCAAATGAAGCTCCACTAGACCCTTTAATTGTCTGCCAAGAGAAGAGAAAGAGAGAAATCACAACAAAGCTCAGTAAAGAGAAGAACGCAGTTCCTCTAGAATCAGACAGACAAATCAGTAAGCCACTAGGTAAAGAGACTCATCAAGAAACTGTTGGAGCTTCGAAGCTATGCAGAAAATGCCCTTCTTCCACGGCTGTGCGGTTCTTGGATCTCATCGAGAACTGGGCTCCTGATCTTGTCGAGAGCAAGCTCATTGACACTGAAGATCAAGAATTGTGGCTGGTCATGAAGGTTGGTGCTAAAAGACATCATCATCAAGTTAACAATCAGACAACAAGCAATGGAAGAAGTTCGATAGTGTGGCCAACTGCTCGGTTTCTTCCAGAAGCCGAACTACACGCATTGCCATTCACTGTTCCGTTCTGATTTTCTCAAAGCTTTGGTTCAGAGAGGAGTTGACATGACCAGCAAATTGTTTCCCTATATGTATTTTTAGATAGCATTAAAACTTGGAGATATATATGTGATTCTTTGCAGATGCACAGTTATATATAGTCGACAAAAAAAAACAGATATATAATAGTAAATCATTTTCATCATTATGTGCCTCTGTGTACTACTCATAAAATCCGTAATGGTGCTGCCATGAGTAGAGACATTGGAGAGCTGAGTGAGTTTGACGAAGGAAAGCCAGACTTGAGCAGAGAAGAGCCGGACTTGAGAAGAGAAGAACAGGACTTGAGCAGAGAAGAATCAAATGAGCTAGCCAGCTTGTGGAGTGGACCAGTAACCAGATCAAGACTGAGAGCACAAGAGAAGAGCCTCCAACACTTAGCCAAATCCAAGGGGCTTAAATCAGAATAGGAGAACCAAGATAAACCAGCTTGTTGGTTTAATTTTATTTTAGTGTAATTTGATTTCATTTAAATTAAACCAATTTCAGGTAGGATTATGATTTATTAAAAACCAATTTCGATTGGGTTTAGATTAGGAATTAGATTAAACCAGCTTGGTTTATGATTAGGGTTGCTAGGGGTTTTCTATTTATCTTTCTACGCAGACTTTGTGAAAGTCATTCAACTTTTCAATCAAAAATTTAAAGCAAAGAGTTGTCTCGTTTCCTGCTTTCTCTGTTCAGCTAAAGGAACATTGATCTCACCTTAGGGAAGGAATTCCTTAGTGAAAACCATCTTAGACAATACAGGGTAATCTTGTGTGTTTGAGTAGCAAACCATCTCTGTCGCCATTCCATAGCTTCAGAGAGAAGCAGGGAGATCAGGCTATACAACCAGCAACAAGGAAGAGAGTTGCAGCAAACCAGACCTTGATCTTTAGTGAACAGCAACTGGATGACCTAGCAGCCGAATTCTTCAATCAGATCATGAGAGGACGTGGCAGCAAGCAAAGGTGGGAGAGATCTGACCTAAAAACGTCCAAGGAGAGAAATTTACTTATTTTGGATCAGTTTGGGCGCTGGTCTAGGGTTCCACCAGAGACAAGAGAGAATATCCAGCTAGTTCCTGAGCTATCAACAAGCAAGGTTTGCAAAACAGGAAAACAAACTTCTAAGCCATGCTCACAAACGGCGGAGAAGGAACCTGAGAAGGTACCTGAGATTGAATCAATCCTAAACATTCCTTTTCAAGGAGAACATTCAGTAATTCCACTGAAGCAAGAGGAGCACGTACCAGTAGCCTTGAGTGGTCATACCCTTGATCTAACCGAGGATAAAGAGGAAGAAAAACTTGATGCGGCGCTTGTAGTTCATAAGGAGTCATCTGCGATTTTGATTGAACAAGGTGGATTCATTAGATATGCTTCTGACTATTCACTGATCAGGCCTCTTGTTTGTGTGAAATTCAGTCTCATGGACCACTTAAAACTTGTCAAAGAGCTGCACAACTTCATCTTTGAACCAGGAGGAAAGCTATATGAGTTTAAGAGCAACAACAACATTCTGGTGCAAAGAGCAACATCAAATCTGAGTATGCACGAAACACTCATCTTCAATGAGCAGGATTTGAGGTCAAATCCTTTTAAAGGAAGAGGGGGGAGTGTAGCTCAAATCAGCAGCAAAGACAGGATAAAAGAAAGCAAGTCGAATTGCATCAACTACATAAAGACTTGCAGCTTTGGCCTCATCATCCTAGACCAAGACAAAACGTGATTCATGCTGATATGAGGTCTATGGAGAGCTTGTATCACACGCCATCAATGTGTGGAAAGACCAGGGATGGCCCAGGAGAGGCAAGGCACGGTCCTAGACTCAAGAGTGAGTATGGGGATCATTGTACACGACCTCCTGATCAGGAGAATCATGTCCGGCGATTCACTTTGATTTTAGATCAAGTTATGCTGAGAGATGACCAGAACTAGCTTATTCTTGGTCAGATGGGATTAGTACGACCACTAAAGTGTGGTACGAATCTTTACAGCCATAGCAGTGTATGAGAAGCATGATATGAATGCGTTTATCTTAGAAGGTTCGGATTTGAGGACAAATCCTTTTAAAGGAGGAGGGGATGGTGCAGCCATGAGTAGAGACATTGGAGAGCTGAGTGAGTCTGACGAGGGAGAGCCAGACTTGAGCAGAGAAGAGCCAGACTTGAGCAGAGAAGAACCAAATGAGCTAGCCAGCTTGTGGAGTGGACTAGTAACCAGATCAAGACTGAGAGCACAAGAGAAGAGCCTCCAACACTTAGCCAAATCCAATGGGCTTAAATCAGAAGAGGAGAACCAAGATAAACTAGCCTGTTGGTTTAATTTTATTTCAGTGTAATTCGATTTCATTTAAATTAAACCAATTTCGGGTAGGATTAAGATTTATTAAAAACCAATTTCGATTGGGTTTAGATTACGAATTAGATTAAACCATCTTGGTTTATGATTAGGGTTGCTGGGAGTTTTCTATTTATCTTTCTACGCAGACTTTGTGAAAGTCATTCAACTTTTCAATCAAAAACTTACAGCAAAGAGTTGTCTCGTTTCCTGCTTTCTCTGTTCAGCTAAAGGAACATTGATCTCACCTTAGGGAAGGAATTCCTTGGTGAAAACCATCTTAGACAATACAGGGTAATCTTGTGTCTTTGAGTAGCAAACCATCTCTGTCGCCATTCCATAGCTTCAGAGAGATGTCCATAGTCCAGCAGAGTGCTAGTAGCCTCCACGGACAACCCTCTTTCATTCCCCTTCAAGTGATCCAGGAGCAGAAGCCATACCCAAGCTGCACCACATAAGGACTATATGTTCGAATCAAGACTAATAGAATCAAGTGTTATAAAAAAAAAATCAAAGTTAATTTTACATCAGGGTGGCTCACTCGAGTCTCCTTTTTCCTAGAGTGACTAACTGGACTTGAAATATAAATGAATAGCTTGTAACAAAGAGACTATAGAGCATACAAAACCATTTGGTTTTGGTTTTGGTTTTGGTTTTGGTTTTGGTTTTTGTATGTTCGAGTTTTGAAAAATTTCTTAAAATACGCTAACTTGCATACCATTTTAAAAAAACATATTCAATCAAAAATATCTTAACATTTAAGTTAAGTGATTATTGTTTGAGAGAATTTCAATTTTACCACAAATTTGAAACTACTTTTCAAATTATCTTTAGATAACCATTTTCAAAATACTTTAACTTTGTGATAAAAGATTATATTAATTTTTTTAATTATTTATAAATGTTTAAAAGTAATTTATAAACTATTTATAAAAGCATATAAACTCAACCTCCCACTCTAACTACTAAATTATATACAATATTCACTAAACTCTAAACCAAAATGTTAAATTATTTTTGAAAATTGGTAACCAACTCTCTTATTTGTAGGGTTTAGTATTTTGGGGTAGAGTTGGGTTTATAAACTTCTACAAATAATTCTTAAATATTTATTAATGATTTGAAAGAGTTAGTTTTGTTTTTATAAGAAATTTAAAGTATTTTTGAAATTATTATCTTTTAAAAGTAAATTTGAAAACAATATCATATTTAAGGTAAAGTTAGAATTCTCCCAGTTTTCTTCTTTAACTTCTTTTTTGTTTTGTTGGTTTAACGAAACTATAAAATTGGTTTAGCTCAAACAAACGAATAAAAATAAAAATAAATTAGATGGTATTTATAACCTGTCATATTTAATTTAAATATTTAAATTTTAAATTTAGTTTTGGATAATATTAAGAAGATTATTGAAACCAGAATTTGCGTGAAGTTTTTGATGATTTTAAAAATTAAGAGATCTATAAAGATTAACTAAATTAAACAAATATTTTATGAGTTTTTATCAATTTTTGTATGAATTTTCATTAGTTTATTTACTATTCCTTATTTTACATATATTTCATTACTCAAAAAGTTTTTTTTTCTAATATATATATATATATATATATATGTTTTCTAAAAAACGTTCAAAACACTTTTACATAAAATCTGGTTATTTGATATTAATATAGCTCTTTGTTTTTAATAATTATTGTATTTACACTTGTGTTGTTTTATTGATTTATTTTTACTTTTTAATTTTTTGTTCATATAAATATAATTTATTTATGATCGACCTATGTAGTTTTCTTGATTTCAAATTTTGTTGTTTAAAATTGTGTTACAATCTTTATGTGTATGTGTTTTTTTGTTATAAAGATTTTCGTTATATACATGATATTTCTATAGTTGAGTTGTATAAGTAAAATTATAAGAAGTTTATAAAATATAATAGAATTACAAAGTCAATGATAACTAATTTTTAATAGAGTTTTTTTAAATCATTACCAATAAATCACTTATATATTAAAAGAGAAACATTTACAATAAATGTGTTAACACACACATTGACACGCGTCAATCTCACAATCATTTCAACTTTATAATGTTTACGTATCAGCCTCACAGTCATTTAGCAATTAATGTGTTCACACACTAATTTTTTTAACTTTATCGCAAACAATTTAATGTGTTCACACACTATTTTTTTAATCAGCTCATTTTTAGTTTCCGTATTTTTAAAATTTGTATTAGTGAAATGAAGTTCTCTCCGGAAAAGTACTGAATAATATCATTGTTCAAAGAAATAAATTACAAAATCATTAAGATTCACATCAACTAAAATGTCGGAATGTGAATGTTTTTAGAGGTTGCTAGGGCCTGCCCTCCAGTATCTCATTTACTCTTTGCAGACGATAGTCTTTTCTTTTGCAAAGCTCAAAAGTAGGAATGTCAGACAATTCTTAGGATTCTTAAGGAATATGGGTTTCGGGACAACAAATAAATTTCAAAAAATCATCGGTTCAATTTGGACACAAGATTGAAGAAGCCACAAGACAGGAACTACGAGATATTTTAGGCACACAAAACTTAGGAGGAATGGGGTCATATTTGGGCATCCCGGAAAACCTGGGGGATCAAAAGTACAAGTTTTTGGATTCGTCCAGGATCGTCTAAATAGCAGAGTAAATGGTTGGACTTTTAAGTTTTTCACCAAAGGGGGTAAGGAAGTGATTATAAAGTCTATGGTTACAGTTCTGCTAAATCATGTGATGTAATGTTTTCGAATTCTGAAAACGGCAATGAAGAAGTTAACTACTCTTGTGGCACAATTCTGGTGGAGAACAGGGGGTAATACGAGAGGCATGCATTGGAAATTGTGGGAAAAAATGTGTAGTTCTAAGGATGATGGAGGGTTGGAATTCAAAGATCTCACAGATTTTAACACAGCTATGCTTGGGAAACAATTTTGGAGATTAATGGATAAACCGAATACATTATTCTCTCGGGTTTTTAAAGGGAGGTATTTCAGGAATACTACACCCCTGGAACCCATTAGATCGTACTCGTCATCTTATGGCTGACACAGTATTGTCTCTGCTAGATCTCTGGTTAGCAAAAGACTAATCAAAAGGGTGGGAACATGATCATCTATCTCAGTATGGAATGACCCTTGGCTTCCATCCACACGCTCGAGACCAGCAAATAAAAATCAACACAATCTTTACCCAGAACTGACAGTGGATGCTCTCATCGATGGAACATCGCGATAATGGAATTTACAGGTTATTAGGACTCTGGTTGATCCACAAGATGTGAAAATTATTAAAAGTATTCATTTAAGTAGATTTCATACAGAAGATCGGAATGATTGACATTTCACAAACAATGGGAAATACACGGTTAAATATGGATATGAAGTGGAACAAGTGTATCCGGATAGAGAAAGTATGCCACCCCTATATGGTCCTTCGGTATCCCCGCTGAAGGCGTTTTGTTGGAAAGTACGCTGCCCACCTAAGATGAAACATTTTTTATGGCAACTACTGACATGATGTATACCGTTTAAGAAAAAAATTGAGGTCACGAGGAATGAAAGGAGATACAATTTGCGACCGATGCGGAGCTCCCGAGGAGTCAATTAATCATGTATTTTTTGAATGTCCACTGGCGATCCAAGTATGGGCTCTTTCACGGATCCCAACAAATCCATACATATTTTCCACTCAATCATTGTTTACCAATATGGATCATCTATTTTGGAGAGTCTCCTCCGAAATGGAGGATCATCACTTTGCATGAATTCTCTGGTATATATGGAAAGGTAGAAACAAGAAAGTTTTTAGCAATTTTGGATATGGACCCGAGAGATACTCTCAAATTGGCAGAAACAAAATCGTTACTCTCGGCGGAAGCACAAAACTCCCAGACTCAGGGAATGGACCACACTCAATTATCGGTACCATCGTCAATACCGAATATATCAGGTAGATGGTGTTTTACGGACGGATCCTGGAAAATTCAGGATATATATTCAAGACAAGGATGATGTAGTACTCTAGAAGGTTATGATGGACTAATGGGAGCAAGGAATACAAGAGCGAGTCAGTCGCCACTACACTCGGAGATCGCCACTACACTCGAAGATAGAGGCTCTCATATGGGCAATAGAATGTATGAGGAACCTTAGACAGTTCTGGGTTACTTTTGCAACGGATTGTGGATTGTGCTCAATTGGTGAAGATGGTTTCGGTACCAGAGGAGTGGCCAGCCTTTGCAAGCTATTTGGAGGACATAATTTTTTGAAGAGAAGTTTCAACAGCTCAGAGATCATTCATATACCACGAACACATAACTCAAGGGCGGACAGTCTCGCACGCAGTGCAAGGAAACAACGGTATTTTGTCGTTCATATGGATGCAGAGCTACCAGTGTGGTTTGCAGAATCTATATGAGTCTCCTTATGTTACTGACAAAAAAAAAGAATGTTTTTAGAAATTGATAGTTTCGTATCTTGCCGAACTTGGCCATGATTGAGGTTTATGCATACGAAATCAACAAATAATTGTGATTGGTTATGAATTAAGGAAACTGGGGTGAAAAACTTCACACACAAAGTTAGATCTTTAGTTTAGCCAAATATTGTTTTTTTACAAAGTTTTCATATCATACCAAGAATTAGAAACATAATCAGATTGTTAGAAAAAATCAGAAATCATAAAAGCTTTAAAAGAAAAGAAAATTTCGCGAAATCAATCGAAAAACAAAATTCATGTCCCAAGTGAATAGATTACATTATTTTGACGCAACTCTAATCCATTTCACTTGATTGTATCGTGTTTTTATCATATTTACCAAGAACTTTTATAAGAAAGTACACGTTATTGGGTATAAACTATGTCAAATTTTTAACATGTCCAACAATATTTACACGACGCCCAACCAGTTTTATTGGTATTCCAATAATTATGTATGTAAAATAAGATCAACATATTAGTTTTACATTTATTTATTTTCCTTTATATTTGTAGAAGAAATTAAATATAGGTAAAATATTTGGATCCGAAAAACCAAACCGAACTTGATTTGAAAGTAATACCAAACACAAACTAAAACCGATAAAGTACTCAAATGAATCTAAAAGTTTAATATCCAGAAAACCAGATCCATATCCGATTCAAACTGAAATATTTTGGATACCAAAAATATCTAAACCATAATTATATACTTAAATATATTAGTTAATTTAAATTTTATATCTATTAGATATTCATTAATATGAAAATATCTAAAATAACAAAATATATTCAAAATACTGAAAATATATCTTTTTTCTCCATCTAAATATTTAAATTGAAATATTTTATGTAAATTTAAGTATTTAGTCTTAAATTATTTAATTTTTTATGTTTTATATTATTTTTATTTTTGGATTTTGAGGATTAAGTATATTTGGATTTTTGTTAAAAAATACATAATTAAAATAGTTCCCGAACTCAAACCTGAACCGAACCTGCAATGATTCAAACCAAATCCAATCCAAATTTAAACCGAAATTTGTAAATATCTGAATCATATTTAAATTTCTAAATCTAAAAATCAAAATCCAAATAGATTAACTGAATCCGAACGGATATCTGAATGTCAATCCTTTAAAATAATTATATAACAAATCTCTTATTACAACGTAAAATAAATAATCTAATCAATTATTTCACCTCGTGCACGGTGCAGATTATTATCTAGTTTAACTAATTATTAAAAGTGCATAGATCAATAATGGAAACTCAAAATATATATTTTACCAATAACCCCGTTAACCGATTTTTGTTTTGGACGAAAAAAAAAACGATTTTTGTTTGGATTTGCTTCTGGCTTCCGGTTTTCCAATTCTTGGAACGAATTTCGGTTTAGTTTGGTTTGGTGTTTTCTCCCAACCTAACCACGCAATTGTAGATTCTGAATGCTTCTTTTGACCGTTAGATCTAAAGTTAAGTACAACATCGAACGGGGAATATCGAGTGAAGCGTACACATTGCGAAGCATGATATAAATCCCCATCAAAAAAGACTTTCACAAGGTCGTTCTTTGACAAATAGGAAAAAAAAAACCTGAAACCCATCGGAGAGGAGATCGAGATTAGAGCGAAGAATGATCGCAGACGGAGCAGGAGAAGATGAAGAGAAATGGCTCGCCGCCGGCGCTGCGGCTTTCAAGCAGAACGCATTTTACATGCAACGCGCTATTGTAATTCCGCTCTCTCTCTCTCTCTCTCTACTTTCTTCCCGTTCGTTTTTTCCTCCGGGAAAATTGAGAAGTTTCTAAAATTCGTTTGGGACTGTTCATATCATGACGTCGATGTTTGGAGTTAGATAGAAACCCTAATTTTGATTTTTTGGGGAAATCTTAGGACTCGAATAATCTGAAAGATGCTCTCAAGTATTCGGCTCAGATGCTTAGCGAGTTGCGGACTTCGAAGCTTTCACCTCACAAGTACTATGACCTCTGTGAGTTGTTGATCTCCGTCTCTTGATCATATGGTTCGTTTAATCCCTAAATTCAACTTAACTGTGGTTTGTGATGATTTGATTTGATGGTTTTAGATATGAGAGCTTTTGATGAGTTGAGGAAGCTTGAGATTTTCTTCATGGAAGAAACTCGGCGTGGCTGCTCAGTCATTGAACTCTATGAGCTTGTCCAGCATGCTGGTAACATATTACCACGTTTGTAAGTGACGGATACAATCCCTTTCTTGTATGTTTCTATGTATTAGGGAAGTGCCTTTTGGAAAATGGCTTGTTGATCATTTTAAGACCATTTCTTGTTTGTTCATTTTGTTTTTCCCTTGTGTAGGTATCTCCTGTGTACAGCAGGATCCGTTTACATCAAAACCAAGGAAGCTCCTGCCAAGGAAATTCTTAAAGATCTCGTTGAGATGTGCCGTGGGATTCAGCATCCTCTACGTGGTCTCTTCTTGAGAAGTTACCTTGCGCAAATTAGTCGAGATAAATTGCCTGATATTGGTTCTGAATATGAAGGGTAAGCTCTTTTACACACTCGTTTGGTTTGTATCTTCCTAGCAGCTGGGAGTCGCATTGGGGGGGGGGGGGG
>NC_027754.1:4571315-4581213 GCF_000695525.1 Brassica oleracea var. oleracea | reverse complement strand
GGGGGGGGGGGGGGATTCTTTCATATGCTTGTTTTGATGTAATTTAGGATGTTTTCTGCTCAGTTAGCCATTTGTAAGCATCATGGTCCAATCTATTACGGTCAAGAAACTTTTGTTACTTACATACTCAAATCTAGATTCATCTAGTTGGTAACTCGTTTGCTACTTTCTGCAGAGATGCTGATACAGTCACGGATGCGGTGGAGTTTGTACTACTGAATTTTACCGAGATGAATAAACTCTGGGTCAGAATGCAACACCAGGTGAGTCATGACTGTTATACACCCTTCTACTTAATTTAAAAACGAGCTTGCCAGAATGATTGCGCTTAATGGAGAAATATATGTACTATGAGGTCATAATTCTGATCATGCATTGTGAATCATTACCCTTTGATGCTTATTCGAGGCTTGCTTTCGGGCTTTCTGGTCTGCAGGGACCTGCTCGGGATAAGGAGAAACGGGAGAAAGAGAGGAGTGAGCTTCGTGACCTTGTAATATGACTTTATTACAGCTGGTAACATTGTTCTGAAAGTGCCTACCATTCGATATGTACTGATGGAAGCGTGCGTTCCTCACATATCAGGTTGGAAAGAACCTTCATGTGCTGAGCCAGTTGGAAGGTGTAGACCTTGATATGTACAGAGATACAGTTCTTCCTAGAGTCTTAGAGCAGGTAAATATTATATCTTATAAACGAACATACATATGAAAAGTTAACATATTCCTTAGGTAAAAGCTGATTTTGTCCGACGATTTCTCAGATAGTGAACTGCCGAGATGAGATTGCCCAATATTACCTAATGGACTGTATCATTCAAGTTTTTCCCGACGAGTATCACTTGCAAACTCTTGATGTGCTTCTTGGAGCTTGTCCACAACTTCAGGTAGTCTCAAATTCTCAATATCATAGCTGGCAATTTGGCTGTATTAGACAAGAAATCCTGCATGTTCCTTCGATATGTACTAGTATCAACTGTATTTTTGGATTTTTCATGTAAGTAGATACTAATCTCCTGTGTTTTTCACTTTCTCTCTTCTCAGCCATCGGTTGACATTATGACAGTGCTTTCACGTTTAATGGAGAGATTGTCAAGTTATGCTGCCTTAAATACTGAAGTTTTGCCTTATTTCCTGCAAGTGGAAGCTTTCTCAAAGTTGAATAATGCAATTGGAAAGGTAACATTTATGTTAGGCCGCGATCAACTTTATGGGTATGTGCGGTTGCAGTTTTGGTTTCCGTAAAAGAGGAGGAAAGTAATGCTAGCTTAGAAATCCTGATGACCTGACTTGTTAGTATCAAGCAAAGCATGGATAAGACGCGAATATTTTGTTGCTTGATATTCCTTTCTTAGTTAAAACTCTTCACTTTAGATGATTCCATCAGCGTGTAGATTCTAGAAACGTGCAGTGTTCTTCATGTGTTGAATGTATTCGCTTCAAAACATGACCCGTTCCGCATTTTTTTGTTCCTTCTTAAATTACGTGGTTTTGATGTCTTTTTTCATTCGATGGTAAACATTTCTTTAACGAAATACTATGATGTTGCAGGTGATAGAAGCACAAGAAGACATGCCAATTCTGAGTGCAGTAACCCTATATTCTTCGCTTCTCAAGTTTACTCTTCATGTTCACCCTGATCGGCTTGATTATGCGGACCAAGTTTTGGTCAGTATTCTTTTCTCTTCTTAAGCCAAGTTTAAATACGTCTTATCTTTTCAGAATTTCAGTATTTAGACAAACTTTTCTTTCTATCATTGCCAAATATTGACAAATTCATGATAGCTGTGTCAGAAGATAGCCAATCTTGTATTGTTCTATTATATGTGTGTGCTTTATATACAAGTTACATTTTCAGAAAATTTCATACTAAATGTTATACTGGAATAAGATAAACTGGATGGAAGAGTGTGAATTTGATGTTCTCCATTTTCTCTCCCTAGGGATCATGTATTAAACAACTGTCTGGAAAAGGAAAGATTCATGACACCCGTGCAACAAAGGAGCTTGTCACCCTTTTAAGTGCTCCTCTAGAGAAGTATAACGATGTTGTTATCGCCCTTAAACTAACAAACTATCCCCTTGTACTGGATTACCTTGATAGCGAGAACAAGAGAGTAATGGCTACTGTTATAATTCGAAGCATTATGAAAAACAAGACTATTATTGCTACAGCAGAGAAGGTAGGATACCTTCGCGCACTTGCCTTTTGGTTGAACCATTTGTATGATAAAATTAAATTTCTTTGTCTTGTTTACTTATGGTAGGTTGAAGCATTGCTTGAACTGATCAAAGGACTTATCAATGACCTGGATGAGCCGCAAGGTCTTGAGGTTGTTATAAGCATTTAGTGATGCTTTCCATCTTGTGCTTCGAGACCTGTTCTCTCATTTATTTGTTGATTTAAAAAAAAAAAGATTCAGAACCCCAAAAGAAAGTTGAATTTTGACCTTTTAACATATGTTTCTACGCTTTTAGGTTGATGAAGATGACTTTGAGGAGGAGCAAAATTCTGTTGCGCGTCTCATTCACATGTTATATAGTGATGACCCGGAAGAGATGTTTAAGGTGCATGAATCTCTGGCACATTTAGATTCACTATCATCTCTTTATGTTGACATTAGGCTTTCTAGTTATTGGCTTGTATTTAGAATTTTTATGTTTCAGGGTGTCAGTTTTATTGCATTCATTACCAGTTGGTTCTATTCTTGTTTGAATATACCTAGTTGGTCATATAGTGTACTTCAACATTGTTTTAAGGTTTCAGTCTTTGAAGTTGTTCAACTGAATTTCAGATTATCAGTGTCCTCAAGAACCATTTCCTGACAGGAGGGCCAAAGCGCTTAAAGTTCACCATTCCACCCCTTGTTGTGTCTGCTCTGAAGGTTTGATTTCTTAAACGAAGTTATTGAAAATGCATAGCGTTTAAGTATTGTGATGCCAATCTTCAAAGCTCATCAGAAATCTGTGTTGAGTTGGGCTTGCGATGACATGGTTTTGTTGTTTCCTTTTATCTGTTATACCGCATAAAAGTGTATCTGATGTAGTGTGTGGGACTTATCTTCCTAAAAATATATTTTTGATCCTCTATTTTGTTTTAATTGTAGCTAATCAGGCGGTTGCCAGAGGAAGGAGACAATCCTTTTGGAAAAGAGGCTTCGGTGTCTGCTACTAAAATCTTCCAATTTCTAAATCAGGTAAGTTTTCATTTCTGGTTTTCTAAGTGGAACTTAGTTTCAGAGCTACATTTCCTTACTCAAACTTGGCTAAATCTAGTTCATACGAGCTGTTTGAGGACATTGAAAATTCTTAGTCGACAGTTGTTGTAGATTTAGCAAGGGGACCAATTGTATTGTTCCGACTCTGTTTGTCTTTTTACAGTTGTTGTCTTGATCTGCTGGAGTCTTTTTGGTTGTTGCAGATTATTGAAGCGCTACCTAGTGCTCCATCACCTGACTTGGCATTCCGATTGTACTTGCAATGTGCTGAGGTAAATCAGTTTCCCTATGTACGCATTAGTATGCAACTTGCATCAGTAAAATGCTCACATATTTTTCTTATATTCATCAGGCTGCGAATAAGTGTGATGAAGAGCCAATTGCATACGAATTTTTCACCCAAGCATACATCTTATACGAAGAAGAAATTTCGGTTAGTTATAATTCCTTGCTATCACTGTTTCCTGCCAAGGTGTCTAAACCAAAATAAGCGGGTGAGTTTTATACTCATACTCCCAAAATTTGTCTTTTAAACAGGACTCAAAGGCCCAGGTGACTGCTTTACAACTGATAATTGGAACGCTGCAAAGGATGCACGTATTTGGTGTTGAGAATAGAGACACTTTAACACATAAGGCCATGGGGGTATTTCCTTATGATATACTAATTTGTCTATGCTAGATTCAGTTCTCTGCTAAAATAGCTGATAAGGGCAAACTTATCATCTTGCAGTATTCTGCGAAACTTCTGAAGAAACCGGACCAATGTCGAGCTGTTTATGCCTGCTCTCATCTGTTTTGGCTAGAAGATCATGAGACCATACAAGATGGAGAAAGGTATTATTTTCGCGTGAGCAATAGAACACAATGTGTATTTTATCATCTCCCCATCTTATTTGTATATATTTCTGTGTACATTTGAAATCAGGGTTCTGCGTTGTCTCAAACGAGCGCTTAAAATTGCAAATTCGGCTCAACAAATGACCAGCGCAGCTCGGGGTAGTACAGGATCTGTTACCCTCTTCATCGAGATATTAAACAAGTATAATTCGTTTTGCTTTTTTTCTTCATCTCTTGCCTAGGGCGCAACATTATCTGTGTAAGTAAAGCTAATGTAAATGTAAAATGTGTAGGTACCTCTATTTCTACGAGAAAGGGATTCCACAGGTCACAGTTGAATCAGTGGAGAGCATGATCCAACTGATCAAGAACGAAGAATCGTTGACATCTGACCCATCTGCCGAATCGTTCTTTGCAAGTACGCTTCGGTTTATGGAGTTCCAAAAGCAGAAAGGCGGTGTTGTTGGTGACAGATACGAGCAGATAAAAGTATAGAAGATCTATGATACTGGTAACAAGAGTTTGTTTAAAACCCATTTTGGTTGGGTCTTTTTCAGAATCATGAAAGGACACTTTGTGTGTGTTGATTGCTGCTCGAAATGTATACCCGGTTTAGGTCTGGTTTATTATTCCTCGGAGTTTGAAGGCGGTTCAGGGTTTGTAACTTGTGGAATTTGCAGTGTTTATAAGAATCTTGCGTGATCACCGGTGGGGTGAATAATATGAGTTCAGCGTTGGGATAGTGGATGAAGTTCTCATAAAATACATAATTGTTTTCTATTGAAAGAGTGTCTTTTACCATTATAGCTGTTTTTAACTGTTATCATATCATTGTTTAATTAAGTTCATAATTTAGTTACCAAGAAGTTGTACAATGCAAAATTAAGATCCCTTGCAAGTAGCGACCTTTATGAGACATCAATTTATAGGCAAATACTCATCATGTGTATGGAAGCAAGACATGATATATGATTTTTTTTTCTTTTTTTTTTTGCGAATAATGAATGATATGAGTGTTGTTGCAGAAAATGCGACATAATCGATATAATAATTTAATAAACATTAATGGCAAAATAATAATAATAATAATCAGAAAGAATCCTTAAAATATTTCACCATTCAATATGAATCATTATCCGAGGGCCCGTCCCGTTTGATCCGCTGCGTGGCGGGTGCGGGTCGAGTGATTTGAAAAATTCGGTTCGCAGGTGCGGGTGCGGATTGAGTGATTTTTATGTAGGACGGGTGTGGGTCGGCCAAAATTCAACTGCGGGTACCCGCCAACCCGCAAAAAAAAAGATTTTTCTAAAAAAATATTATTTTTAAACAAAAAAATTTAAAAATTTATTTAATTTTAAATATAAATAGATTAATATTATTATTTTTAATAAAAAAAATATTTAAAATATTAAATTTTATTATTATTTTTAGGGAAATACCCTAGGATAGCACTAAAAAAGTTTTTGTCACAAATATAGACCGCAAGAATCAAAATGACCAAAATGTTTCATTAAAGATGTAAATATACACTTATACCTAGGCCTGAGCGTTCGGGTACCCGTTGGCGTTCAGATCGGGTTTTTCGGGTTTTCGGTTTTACGCTCATAGGTCCCATACTAAAATTTTATTAGTACGAGTCGGATTCGGATAATAACACTTCGGGTTCGGTTCAAAATTGTATTGCGTCTTAAAACCCATAAAGTAACCATATATCGTACGGATTCGGGTTGTACCGACTCAGTTCAGATATAACCGAAGTAAAAACAAAAATTTTGAAGCAAAACATAAAGAAAAACATCTAATTTAAATAAAAATTAATCTATCACACATAAAATTGATAAAATAACAATAAAATGTTAAATCAAGAATGAAAACAAACATCATTTGTAAACAATACATATTTTTTTATAGAGAGTAGACTTTTTATTTCAATGAGCAAATTATAAAATACTTATTTATAACTAGTTGTGACGGAAAGGCGACGGCGACGATAATGGAGATTCTAGTGCGATGAAATTACGGTGGATTCGTGAGGTTATTCGGTTTGATTTGGTGAAGATTGATGAGGATTCTCATCCTTCCGGTGTTGTAATGGTGATTTCGGAATCCCAATTAGATATTTTCGCGATTGAGGGGAGTTACGAGAAGGATTCACAGATGGAAGGTCGTTATATGTTTAGATCTGATAAGGATCCGGGCTTTTAGATACGATGTGGGTGGATTGGGAAAGGTTACGGTGTGATTGGTTTCAAAGGCAATCGAGTTTGGATTTGTTATGGTCTGGGAAATTGGAGGTATGGAGTTTTCTCTCGATTTGGTTTTAATGGTGAGATTGGTGGTCTTGGGAATGGCTCGGTTTCCTTTTTTGTGAGATTAGGGAATATCGTCGTGATTCTGAAGCTAGTACTTAACCTTAGTCCCACAGATTCTGTATGGATCATTTCCCGATCTTTGGAAAATGTAATAGAGGAATTAGAGGTTTCTGTAATAAAATTTTTTCTCAAATATAATCTGATTGATATTATTGATGCGGTTTGGGATTTTCGGATTTGCTTGATCATAAAGTCTAGGCATGTCGAGTCTATAGTATTTATAGAGATAGGTGCTAAGAGGGTTAACACATCTCAAAGCTTTTGTGTTCTTACTGTCTTTTTGGCTCTTTCTCTCGGCTTTTTTCTATCGCTCATTCACCTTGTTTTCACAATGTCTCAAGGCAACTGGATTGCTAAGTCAGGCGGTAAGAAGGTGGAGGTGGCTAAACCTGGTTTACGGATTACGGTTCCACGGTTTGACAATTCGGAACTCATTGCGAGCTATTCCAAGACCCTTATTGGGCGGTGCATGAATCCTCAAAAGCAAGACATGAAAATCCTTCTTTTCCTGCTTCCAAGGATTTGGAATGATGAGGGTCGCGTGGCTGGTGTTGATCTGGGGCTTGGAAGATTTCAGTTTAACTTTGATTTGGAGGAGGATATTGTGGAGGTCCTCAAGATGGAACCGTTCCATTTTGACTACTGGATGCTGTCTATGGTCAGGTGGAAGCCGGTGCTAGAGCCGAACTATCCATCGAAAATAACTTTCTGGGTTCGTGTGATGGAATTCCTCTTCAGTTTCGAGCGGCTCCAATTTTCCAAAGTGTGGGGGAGGCTCTTGGGCAGGTCCAGGGGCAGGTGGATCTTGTTGGCGGAAGAGTTCGTGTGGAACTTGATGGTTTCAAGCCTCTGATTTTCTCAGTGACTATTAAGCTCGAGGAAGGTGTGGAGATCATGGTGACTTTGAGGTATGAGAAGCTTTTCGGTTTCTGTAGGCAGTGTTTTCGGCTCACCCATGATCAATCGAGATGCTTGACTCTCCAAAAAGGTGATACAGAGAGTAGTATGGCCGGGGGAGGGTTCCTGATGGTGCTAATGCAACTAGCTATAAAGTTGCGGTTACAACTGGAAACATGCCACAAGATGATCGGAGAGAGGGACAACAAGGTCATCAGCAGGGAACTAGGGGTGGTGATAAAGGCAAGGGCATTGCGATAGATAGGCACGCGCTTATAAACAGGAGGGTCCTTACCATCCTTACCGGGAGGGGTTCTCAAAGGGCTATGGTGAGGGTTCTTCAGTAAATAGAAGACAGTCAGGTCATGGTGATCGGAGGAAAGGTGGGCAGTCTAGAAGTTACCAGCAACATCGCAATGGGGCTGGGGAGTATCACTAAAATAACCAACCAAAGCTTTTGGCGGATGCTTTCAAAGGAGTTTCCAGGTCTCCTGGCAGGGATATTTCCCGTGTGCCTACTTTGGAAGCCACTGAGTCGTCCAAGACTCGAAAGGCGTTGTTGTTTGATGAGCCGGCTATAGATGTCCAAGACGCTGCTCATGTTCAAGTGGTGGAAGTGAGAGGAGAGGAGCAGAGCAGGGAGGAACACGCAGAGGAGAAAAATGCAGTGGAAGTAGAGGAGGCAAAGGTGTCGGAGGAGACTTTGCACTCTCAGGCCTTGGATGAAGCTAATCTGATGGTGGAAGGAGTGATGCTCTCTGATTCTGAACTCTTGCTGGAAGATGGGGAGGAAGGAGAGGAGTGTGAACATTTCTGATCTCTTGCTTAAAGTTGGGGTGGAAGGAGAGGAGTGGGAACATGGGGAGATTATGGATTTTGCGGAGGAAGATGTTTTGAATGTGGGGAAACACGAAGTAGGAGATCAAGGGGATACCTCTGCTCAGTCTATCAAGGAGGCTCAGATTGAGATGGAAGGTCAGGTAGATGGTGTCGGTGAGGAAGCAAACAAGAAGAAAATTGCTCAAACTGGAGACGATGCAGCGGGAGGAGCAGCCAAGAAGCGTCTCGCACCAACTTTTGCTTCTCCCCGCAAGAAGCTTCAGGCAAAGGCAGCGGCAAAGGCAGGGGAGAAAGGCGCCAAGAAGGCTTACACCAAGCCAAAGAATCCATCAGGATGAATGGTTTTGGGCTTTGCTATTAATTTATGCTTTGAATAATGATGGATTCACTGATAAAATCCTGTAGAATCGAGTCTGGTCCTAGTGGTTTGGTTTCTTTGTTTTGCTTTTTTGTTGGTGATCTCAGTCTGTGGTGTAAGCCTTTGTGGCTGGTTCTTCAATGGGCTATTGGTTTTAATAAGATGTTTTTGTTTCGGTCTTTGTTTTGGCTTTGTATTTGGTTTCTCAATGCGATCTTTACTTGGCAAAAATAATTTGGGCGCGGGTTCAAAGTCTATGGTCCAGATCTCAGGTGTTTGTGGTGGCTTTCGTTAAGGTCTCGGAGTATTTGGAGCATTCTCCTCTCATGGATGGATAAATCTAAATTTATAGATTGGTCTCATCAAACCATGAGCCGAGGAGATGCGGTGAAGTAACGAAGTTCATTTGTGTCTTTTCTTTGGTGATGTTGTTGGTCGGGAGGGGACACATAGGAATCAGCGTGTTTATGCACTTGAATGCAAGGTATGCTTGCTTAGTTTTTCTTTTTTACAGAGAATATTGGTTAGGAAATGGGATACAAGGTAACAGGGTCTTACGTTTAAGTAGAAAAGTGTGTTCAGGGTGTCTTTTGCTTGGTTGCTGGTTAGAGAGTAGCTATAAGCAGGAGGAACTGGATGCTCTTATATTTATTTATTTGCGGTTTTGGTGTATAGAGTTTGGAGGTGATGTTGGAACACTTTTTCTTACTATTGAGGAGATGCATCACGGTCATTGTGTGGGTCAGTTGCGGGTCTTTTTGGCTGATAGAAAGGAATTTAATTCTTGGGTTGTAGTGAGCTTAAGATTAGGTTCCTCTGGTATTTGTTGTCGTGGGTATTACTACGGGTTAGTACTAGAAGTTTGGGGTGTTCTCAAAATTTTATTAAGTGGGGAGGAGTCGATAGCAGTTGCCTGTAGGAATGTTGTCTATTTTATGAGAAATCTTGTGAGGTTGTGGTTTATAGATTGGAGTGCTTATATCTGTGGCTCTGTTTCATTGGTGTCATGTGGTCTTATTGGATTTGCTAAGGATGTCTTATTAGTTCCCACGATCAGTGGTGATGCAGATGTTACTGATCTCAGTTTAGCTTTGCCTATATTTAGGTATGTTTTGCTTCTAAACCAGATGAAAGTGACTGGTGATAGCTGCGGGGAATCTGCTGTAGATGTTCCTATGCACTATGAATTTAAAGGTTTCTTTGATACACAGGCACATGTGGTATTGATAGATGTGGGAAGGTGCTGGTTGATGTCTTGGTATGACGATAACTACTCGGCTTTCTATGGTTCAAAGTGCCTTATGCGGTTTAATTTTGGGTGGGTGGCGTTTTGCTATCAAAGGCGAGGTTGCATGGTCTTGGTGAGAAGGTTTAA
>NC_027754.1:4564868-4571005 GCF_000695525.1 Brassica oleracea var. oleracea | reverse complement strand
TGAGCAAGTTTTTATGATCTTAACATTCGGTGCTGGTGGGGATCAAGGATATAGATGCTGGTTATTAATTTCTCCAGTAATGCATGCGGCTTTGTTACCAAATGCGGTTTTTGTAAAGGTTTATAAAGTATTACGGTTGAAAGTAGTTCGGGTGTTTTTGGGACAAGTTCAGTGCTATTTAATTTGGTCTTGTATGGATTGGAATTGGTATGAGGAATCGTGCACTAGGGTCTTAGTGGAATGTAAATATGCGGATAATTTTTATTGGAAAGGATTTAAAAGGCCGGTGTGGTACTACAACATTTGTTAATATGAAGATCTTAAGTTGGAATTGTCGAGGGCTTGGAACTAGTTGGACTATTAGTTATTTGCGAGAAATATATTACAAACACAGACCAGAGTTTTTGTTTTTATTGGAGAAGAAACAAAATTTTGAGTTTGTACGATCTTTTCAGTTTCATTTTGAGTTTAGTCATCTCCATACGGTTGATCCCCAAGGTAGTAGTGGGGGCTGGCTTTATTTTATAACTCTAGTTACAAGGTTAATATTATATCATCTAGTAATAGAATTATAGATGTTGAAACGGAATATAATGGCAAGCGGATTTTTATATCCTTTGTTTATGGTGAAGAAGTGGGCGGCTGGCTTTATTTTATAACTCTAGTTACAAGGTTAATATTATATCATCTAGTAATAGAATTATAGATGTTGAAACGGAATATAATGGCAAGCTTATATCCTTTGTTTATGATGAACCAAAGAGGACTTGAGGAAATTCAAAATGATTTTACAAAATTTAATGAAGAGGTGCTGGAGGTATCAAGGAAATTACAAGAGGCATATCGTGACGAGGAACAATATTGGGAACAAAAAAGTAGGACTAATTGGCATGTTCTCGGGGACATGAATACAAAATTTTATCACGCTTTAACAAAACAAAGACGTATTCAAAATATGATTATTGGCCTACATAATGAAGAGGGAAATTGGTGAACTCAGAACAGGATGTGGAAGGTGTAGCGGTAAGATTTTTTACGGATGTGTTCAGTACATCCTCCCCAGCGGACCCAGAGGTTTTTTTAGAGGAAGTACCGACATTGGTTACGGATGCCCAGATTCTAAGGCTGATGGCTATGGCTACGGAAGAAGAGGTTAGGGCCGCTTTATTTATGATGCACCCGGAAAAAGCCCCTGACCCAGATGGGATGACTGCACTATTTTATCAACAGTCTTGGTCAATAATTAAGGATGATGTGGTCTCCATGGTTAATGACTTTCTAAGGACAGGAATTTTTGATACGAGACTTAATTTGACAAATATATGTCTTATTCCGAAGACGGAGAGACCAAGTAGGATGACAGAGCTTCGACCCATAAGCTTGTGCAATGTGGGTTATAAAATTATTTCAAAGATATTATGCCAGAGGTTGAAAGGTTTATTACCAATGTTAATTTTGGAGACTCAATCGGCATTTATTTCCGGCAGGCTAATTTGAAAACATTCTCATTGCTCAGGAGATGTTTCATGGGTTACATACAAATAAGGCGTGTAAGGATGAATTTTTAGCGATTTAAACGGATATGAGCAAGGCGTATGACAGAGTTGAATGGCCTTTTCTCAAGAGTCTTCTTTTGAAAATGGGTTTTTCTATTGACGGGGTAGCTTTGATAATGCAATGTATATCATCGGTCAATTACATGGTCTTATTAAACGGGCAACCGAAAGGGCATATAGTCCCGGAGAGGGGCCTACGACAAGGGAATCCGTTGTCCCCGTATTTATTCATCCTATGTACAAAAGCTCTTATTGCTAACATTCGGAAGGAGGAAAGGAGGAAACAGTTAACATGCCTAAAAATAGCATGGGCAAGTCCACCAAATTTGACATTTACTGTTTGCGGATGACAATCTTTTCTTTTGTAAGGCTACAGTGCAGGAATGCGGGGTTATCCTAAAACTACTCAAAGACTATGAGTTAGTGTCAGGCCAACAAATTAATTTTTCGAAATCATCGATTCTTTTTGGTCATAAGGTTCCCGAGGAAGTGAGATGGGTTATTCATAATCTACTGAACACTACGAATCGGGGTGGGATGGGAGCGTATTTGGGTATACCCGAGAGTCTAGGGGGTTCAAAAATGCAGATTTTTGGCTTTCTAAATGAGAGGGGAAATAATAAAGTAAATAGTTGGACAGTTCGATTCCTTACAAAGGGGGGGGGGAGTAAAGAGGTGCTGATAAAATCTTCAGCCGCACCTATGCCAACATATGTGATGTCATGTTTCAGACTGCCTAAACGGGGTACAAGAAAATTACTAGTGCTTTACCGCACTTCTGGTGGAGTAGAGGGGGAAACAAAAAAGGTTTACATTGGTTTTCTTGGGATAAAGTTTGCATACATAAAGAAGAAGGTGGCCTAAGTTTTAGAGATCTCCAAGATTTTAATACAGCTTTATTGGCCAAACAATTATGGCGTTTGATAGATAAACCTGATTGTTTATTTTCCAAGGTTTTCAAAGGATGATATTTTCGGAATTCTCATCCTTTGGATGATCACAGATCTTACTCCTCTTTTTATGGATGGAGAAGTATCTGTTCAGTTCGATCTCTGGTTAAAAAAGGGCTAATCAAAAGAGTAGGGTCTGGGCACTCAATTTTTGTTTGGAATGATCCCTGGATTCCTGCTCCTCGCCCGAGGTCAGCATTACTAAAAAACCAATCTCAATTTTTAAATCCATCTCTTACGGTGGAAGATCTCATCAACCCGGTTGATAAATCCTGGAATGTAGATTTGCTCAATGAATATTTTCATCGAGATGAAGTGAAGATCATTCGTGGGATAGCAGTTAGTAGGACACAGAGGCCAGATTTGTCTGGTTGGTTGTATACAGAGTCCGGTAAGTACTCGGTTAAATCAGGTTTCAGGACAGAGTCATTATATCCAGACAGGGAACCAAGGACAATTATTTATGGACCAAACGTTAAACCACTGTTGGTGTTTACATGGAAACTTAGATGCTCCCCGAAACTGAGGCATTTCGTTTGGCAGGTTTTATCTGGGACTCTACCGGTATTTAAGAATTTGAAGGCACGGGGTATAGATTGTGATTTAAGATGTAGTATTTGTGGAGCAGATGAGGAATCTATAAATCATGTTCTCTTTGAATGTCCACCAGCATTACAAACCTGGGCGTTATCTAGGATCCCCTCGCCTCGCGGAATATTCCCATCTTCTTCGATTTACACCAGTTTAGATTATCTCTTTTGGAGAATTCCAAAGGAATTTGATTCTGATTGCTTCCCGTGGATTATGTGGTATATATGGAAGAATAGAAATGATAAGATTTATCAGAATAAGGATGGGAATCCTCAGGAAATTTTACGGAGAGCGGAAGTTGAGAGTACCCTTTGGGCTGAGGCACAAGTATTGGTGCCAAACCAGTATGCAAATGCCCAAACAGGGGTCACCGGACAAATAGTGGAGCATACGAGAGTGTGCTATGTCGATGGGGCTTGGCGGTAGCAAGATGTCTTCACTGGACATGGCTGGTATTGTCGAATGAGGGGGACATCAGACGTGATGATGGGGGCAATGAATCTCCGACGAAGTCTATCACCTCTATATGCAGAATGTGAGGCTCTGATTTGGGCTATGGAGTGCATGAAAACCCTGCAGTTTTCAGACGTAGTTTTCGCGACAGATTGTTCTCAACTGGTGAAGATGGTGTCGTCACCTGAGGATTGGCCAGCGTTTGCTACACATATGGAAGAATTCAGCCGCAATAAGACTTTCTTCCCTAGTTTCAAGATCACACATATTCCAAGGGCACAAAACACTATAGCGGACAAGCTTGCACGTGGTGCACGGAGAATCCCTCAGCTATGTTATATGTTGATTCCACACCACCGGTTTGGCTACATGAACCGATGGTTTCCTCTTAGTGTAGTTTCTTATGTTGTCAAAAAAAAAAACTAATTGTGTATTTAAAGTATTTATTAACATTTTAATATTTATTATTATATATCATATTACCACAAATATTGAATTTAATAATTGAAATACTTATATATATTTATTGACTATTAATTTCGGATTTTTCGGGTTACTCGTTCAGGTTCGGTTAATAACACTTCGGGTTCCGATATTTTTTGTACCATCCTACAAGACCCGTTCGAGTATTTTTACATTTCGGGTCGGATAACGGGTCAGGTTTTTTGGTTCGGGTTCGGTTCGGATTTCGGGTTCCGGATTTTATGTCCAGGCCTACTTATACCCCTAGGGTTAACTAATCCAAACCTTAGGATTTAGAGTTGAAGGGTGGAGATTTGGGATTGGGGATTGAGATTTATAATTTTATAAAATAAAAATTAAAAAATTAAAAATTTGAAAATAAAAATTTTAAAAATAGTTTCAAAAAGTATTTTCGAATTACAAAAAGAAAATTCGAAAAAAAAATAAAAAAATAATTTCGAAAAAAATTATAAAAAAAATTTATAAAAAAGTTCGAATTTGAAAACATATAATCTAAAACTATAAAAAAATATTTTTTTTATTATTATTTTATTATTATTTTTTTCTTATATATATCTAGGGTATTAGGTTCTTTTTACCTATTAAATGAAATATTTTGGTCTTTTTTTTCCTTGTGGTCTATTTTTGTGATCAAAACTTTAAAATTGTCTATTTAGAAGAATTACCCTTATTTTTAATAAAAAAATTTAAAATATTAAATATTATTATTATTTTTAATAAAAATATTTTGAATTAATAATTTTTTATTATTATTAATATTCCACGGGTCTAGCGGATCACCCGCGGGTTTAAGCGGAGTGGGTTTAACCCGCAACACAACTCTAATTCAAGGACTTATAGAACTGTGGTCGAATTTTATTTCTTGTATATATTAAAAAAAGAAGCATTAGAACATTCTAACTATGACACGTGTCATCGCTAAAATGTTTATTAAAGTTTCTAGAAAAATATGTTAGTCCACTAAATAAATATATATTATATATTTTTTTATTAAATTAACCATAAAATTAATTAACAATCTACAATTAACGTTTTTCTTTCTTTCCTTAAATAAAAGGTACAAATTTACCAAAACTGAATACAATATGTATTTGACAATTAATGATTTTAATAATAAAGATATGATCAAAATTTACATATACTCTTTTTATGTTATATTATTAAAATAAATTAAACAATCATACTAACCATATAATAAGAATTTATTCTTCGTATATGTTATATTTGAATTTTTAAAAATATTATAAATTATGAAATGTGCTAAAAGTTTCACATTAAAAATTTTGTAATCAATTTTATATAAAATGCAAATGATCATAAAACAATACGAGTAAAATCACATTTAATAGATATTCAGATTAATATATAAGGCTTATGACATGATATAACAATGGTTGAATGACCAAAGTTAATATTCAACAGTTATTAGTATATACATTTCATCTGGTGCATGTGCACGGATAATCACCCAGTGGAATACTATTTACAAATGACACTGAAAAATATTAGAAAAACAGTAATTTAACATTGCAAAGTGAAGGATTATAAAATTACTTGGCATGAAAAAAAAAATGCAAAAGAATCGGGGAGTTGATGGATGGTGAACGATTCAATGGCATAAAATTCCGGCAATCACTTGGCTCTCAATACTATTCATCATCTTTCACCTTTCATTTGATCACACTTGTTCTCACATTTTTTTCCGATTTTCGCTTAGGGTTTCCAATTGTAAACAACAATCTTAGGGTTTTACTTGGTTGAGGAGGATGGCGGATTGAAAGGGAAAAATTTGGTTTGTGTAGAAGATTGTTTCCACAGGTGTAGTAGTAGTAGTAGATCTGAGGTTTTTGATACTCGGAGGAAAAAATGAGCGCATCGAGGTTCATAAAGTGTGTGACCGTTGGTGACGGAGCTGTGGGTAAAACATGTCTCCTCATTTCGTACACCAGCAACACTTTCCCTACGGTATTATCTTATCTCATAGCTTTGAGTAACATTGTCTTCTCTATTTAAATTTGCTTTGTTTGATATTCACTGAGCACAAAGTTATTATATATGAATGGATCTTTACTCAGTCTTGTGATTTTTTTTTTTTTTTTTTTTG
>NC_027754.1:4557932-4564768 GCF_000695525.1 Brassica oleracea var. oleracea | reverse complement strand
ACAGCAAACTTAGCACTTAGAGCGATTTTAGGCAATTTTCCGTTTTTGTTATTCGAGCTGCGACTCAATTAGGTTTTTGCCGTCTTAGGGTTTTAGAACTAGGAATCTCGCCGACAGCTCTCGTAGCCCAGGCACTTACCTTGTTGTAAACGCTCAAACGCAGATTCGGAATAAGAACTATCTTGCTCCCTTTTTCGATTTCTTATTTTATTACTGTTCTCGTTTCGTGTTCTGATTGCTTGGCGTGTGGTATTAGCAGATATCCGGGACCTCTGGGAAATTAGGATTTTCCTAGTTTCCTTATTTAAACGGAAATCGACAGAGCGAATTTCGGTTCCCACAGACATGTATGACAATCTGGCCACCACATGGACAACGTAGCGGAATTCCATTGTCAGAGTCGGCAACGAAGAACAGCATGTCATTATACCTCTTATGTTTTTTATCGTCTTCGTAGCTGGGATCTGTCATTGTAAAAATTTATGATGAAGATTTACAATGAAGGAGCAGTTTTAAATAGGAAGTAGTGTGGATGTAAGTTTTAATGTTTAATCTGACATTCCAACCCACAAACATTGATTCGTCACCAACCAAACAGCCTTCATTTATGTCACCACCAAGCCTCTTTAAATCTTAGAGTCTGTTGCGAAAATATTATTTAAATATTTTGTGTCCTTACAGATTTTAAACTAAAGTTGGGCCGTTTGTTTTGATTCAAAGAAAATATAGCCGTTTTTAGAGAAACCACTTATTTTGAACTTTAATTCAAAATAAATGTAGTTTCTTGGAAAAAAAATAGCCGTTAAGGGTAAAAAAGAGCCGTTATAGGGAAAATTTCCCTATATAAGAAGATTGAACTGAGATGGTTAGTATTGTCACCAAAGAGAGCTCCTCTTTCTTCAAATTACATTGATACTATATTTTGAAGCGGATTTCATAATGACGGATCCATACTATGTATATATCAAGCAGTGGAAAAGGGATTCCGATAGGCGTGAGTTGGTTCTCTATGCTCACCATTGCATACCCAAAATCTGTGCGTGTGGTGCTCCTATAAGATTGTCCACCGACGAGAAAGGAAAGAGCTACTTCGAATGCAAAGAGTTTGAGGTGAGTAAATAAATTGTATATATGAATTAAATATTTTGTGTTTAGATATGAAGTTTATTCTCTTATATCTTTCAGGATGATGGGTTCCACATTCGTCATGGCTGTTTTAATGCCTTCGGAGAAGAGTTGGAAGAGTTAAACGAGAAAGTTGCTAAGGAGGCCAAGAGCCGAAAGAAGATGGTTGATGAGATGAAGAAAATGCGTGAAGATATCAAACTGCTTAAGGAATTATGTATGGAGGGGGATGAGGTGAGAAATGATGTTTATAATCGTATATAAATTCAAAATTTTCAGTTTATATATGAAGTTCACTATCTTATATCCTTCTGAATGATGGGTTTCACAATCAGCATCGCTGTTTTGATGCTATAAAAGAAAGACTGCAGGAGGTAAAGGAGGAAGTTGCTGAAGAGGCCATGATCCGAAAGAAGATGGAAGATGAGTTGAAGAAAATGCTAGAAGATATTAAACTGCTTAAGGAATTGTGTGGATGTTGAATTACTTAAATAACTCTAACTAGTATTGTTTAATTAAATAACTCTAAATGCATCTAAATGATTATTAATGTTGTTGTTTTCAATTAATGTTGTTCTTTTTAGTTATCAACATTCTGAGTCAAGTGAAGATTCCAAATGATGTTTATGCTCGATAAACCAGAAATATAAGGTGTACACAGTACAAGATCGTACACCACTCCTATATCTTATCGTTTACCCTCTATATAAAACTGAATGAACTATATCCAGGAATATAAGGTGTACACAGTACAAGATCGTACACCACTCCTATATCTTATCGTTTACCCTCTATATAAAACTGAATGAACTATATCCAGGAATATAAGGTGTACACAGTACAAGATCGTACACCACTCCTATATCTTATCGTTTACCCTCTATATAAAACTGAATGAACTATATCCAGGAATATAAGGTGTACACAGTACAAGATCGTACACCACTCCTATATCTTATCGTTTACCCTCTATATAAAACTGAATGAACTATATCCAGGAATATAAGGTGTACACAGTACAAGATCGTACACCACTCCTATATCTTATCGTTTACCCTCTATATAAAACTGAATGAACTATATCCAGGAATATAAGGTGTACACAGTACAAGATCGTACACCACTCCTATATCTTATCGTTTACCCTCTATCAATTAATAGCATGGGAAATAGAACTGGATGAACATAATTTATGATATAATGTACAGTTATACTCCGGAATATATGATGCACACCGTATACTGTCGTACACCCTTTTATATCTTGTCATGTTAACTATACAAATTAGTAATACGAGATAGAAAACTGGTTAAACTTAATTTAAGATAAAGTGTACAGTTTTACTCCGGAATATACGGTGTACACCATATACCGTCGTACACCCTTTTATATCTTGTCATGTTAACTATACAAATTAGTAATACGGGATAGAAAACTGGTTAAACTTGTGTAATCGATGAGATGAAGAAAATGCTAGAAGACATGTGTAATCGATGCTTGAACAATGATAACGAGCGGTTCATAGTAATGAGGCATTTGTTCATGTCAACAGTAGTTCCCTTGTTTTATAGTTGCAAGTGTTCACCATGCTTGGACCAGGATTGGGCTCTTTGGTACATTGAGCACATCAAGGACATTGAGCACATCAAGGCAGCAGACCTGTGTAATCGATGCTTTTGGATTAAAGAGGTTGCTCTGTTTCTACGGAATTTTCGGTGTTGCACTGGTTTTGTCAAACAACCGTCAAAGAAACCGTTTGTAAAGAAGAAAACCGGTTAGTGGCGGTTACTGCCGATACGAGACCAATGGGAAATCGACATCTCTTGGTTTGTGTCGGTTACTTATAATTACACTCCTTATAAATAAGGAAATTGTGAGAACAATTCATAGCAGACGAAAAATCATTCTCTTACTATAATGTCCCAATTTCCGATTCTTGCTCTCCCTTTAGAGGTCCAAGCATTAGTGGTTCAACGCGTTGCAAATAACTCCTTTGCAGATCTCTATAGACTCTGATCTACTTGCAAGTCAATGCTTGCTTTGGCAGACCAGTGTAGGGTGTATGGTTCCTTTGATTTATTTAAGTACCCTTGGCATGTTGGCAGGCGCAATTTGTTGTTAAGAAGATGCTACGCGGAGGGAAACCCAAGTTATCTTTATATTAGAGTATTTCTACGGGTTAGACCGTGAAAAAGAAGGACTTGGATTGTTAAAGAGAGCAGTGGATGCAGGATACGAGCGTGCGTTGTATACCTATGCAATGACTCGCAAAATATTCTGGGAGGATGAAGAGTACTTTTCTCGCTCCACAAGAGAATCCATTGGTAGAATAGGAATGGTGGTTAGAGATGAAGATTCGGTTTGGTTGAACAAGGATAACGAGCGGTTCATAACGAAGAGGAATTTGTTCATGTCAACAGTCGTCCCCTTGTTTTATAGTTGCCCGTGTTCACCATGCTTGGACCAGGATTGGGTACTCTGGGACATTGAGTGCGGCAAGGCTGGAGACATGTGTAATCGCTGCTTTTGGATTAAAGAGGTTGCTCTGTTTCTACGGAATTTTTGGTGTTGCACTGGTTTTCTAGATTTCGACACATGGCAGTAATAGTGCATGGTTGTACTACCTAAACACTATATCAATAAGTATAATCTTTTATGATATTTAATATGGTGTCTTACCCTTATCACTCTATCAATAAATATAATATTTTTGAAACTGAATGTGGTCATCATATATTTTCAAAAGAAATGATGTATTCAAACAAATTCAAATTCATATCGGTGACATTGTATAAAATTCAATTTCGTTCTGAACGGGGCTGATTAATACTTTAGTTTCAATGAAGGATATTTTGTATTAATTCTGACATCCCCGAGAAAAAGTTCTACTAAAACAATCATTTTGCTTAATCGTTTAGGTTACCTTGAATCGAGGCAGATTACCTAAACACTATATCAATAAATATAATCTTTTATGATATTTAATATGGTGTATTGCCCTTATCACTCTATGAATAAATATAATATTTTTAAAATTCAATGTGGTGTACAACATATATTTTCAAATGCAATGATATATTCAAACAAATGCTAATTCGTTTCGGTGACATTGTACAAAATTCAAACTCGTTCTGACATTGACGGGGCTGATTAATAACTTATTTTCAATTGAAGGAGATTTTGTATTAATTCTGACATCCCCGAGAAAAAGTTCTACTAAAACAATCATTTTGCTTAATCGTTTAGGTTACCTTGAATCGAGAAGTGGAAAAGTCGCCTCGGCATTATCTACTGTGTAGGGGATATTAATGCTATTTTCATATTACTTACTTCGTTTTATTGTGTTAAACGGATCTGACCCTCAAACCATTTCATCACCGCAAAACATTCCTTAACTCAAAATGGTTTTTGAAATCAAACAAGGATCGATGACCGTTGATGAATACGAGGATTTCTTCCTCGGTCTTGAGATCATGAATCAAAAAAACGAGCAGGATTTGATTAAAATCGCTCGTGAAGGATTGAAGGAAGATATCCGTGAGGGTTTGGAATCTGAAGAGTTTGCAACTCTTCAAGCACTCTTTCTAGAAGCAGCCGCAGTGGAAGAGATACTGGAGATGGAAAATTCTCCGGAAGAAAAACCTCGCAGACGTAAGAAGAGGAAGAACAGCTTATTGGACCCGGAAGATGAACTCCCGTGGGACAAACCGCAACATGAAGAGGAGGAAGAGAGTGAAGACAAAGAGTCTTTTGACGACTGGTCGTATGAAGGACATACGAGGGTGGAAGTTGAGTACGACGACATGGGTTTTTCCACCCCAGGTTCTGTCTCCGCCGCCTCAGGTACCGTAACCGATGAATCAGAAACTTTTAACAGCCACAAACAGCACTGCCGATGGTGACTCACTTGCTGACTCTAGCGTCTCCTTCGCGAACATCGTCGCCGAGAACAGCGCTGCCGGTGGTGGCTCCGTCGCTGACTCTAGCGTCTCCGTCGCTGACAGCGTCGCGGACAACAGTGCGGCCAGATTAGGTTCCATTTCTGGCTCCAATTCAACCGGAGTGGGCTCCGTCTCTGGCAACGTCGCTGACTCGAGCCCCTCCGCCGCTGGATCCAGCCGCATCTCAAACTCTGTCGCATTCTCTGGCGCCGGTAAATGCTCAGCAACCTCAGTCATCTCCAATCTCTAGTTTTAATATGTTTGTTTCAGTTTAAGTCATTTGCAGGTATGATGTGAATGTAGGTTTTTGGGAATCTTATTTGCTGTGAGGGGATTGTTATCGTTTTCCAACTAAGATTGTGCACCGCTTTTGTATCTTATCGTGTGCCCTCTACTAATTATTCATATGGGATATAGAACTGGTTGAACTTAATTTAAGATATAGTGTACGCTTATACTCCGGAGGGTGATGATCTCTCGGTCCTACACCCATTGATATGTTGTCATTTTCACTCTGAGAATTAGTAAAATGGGATATACAACTAAATGAACTAAGTTTAAGAGAGAGTGTACAACTATATCCAGGAATATACGGTGTACACAGTATAAGATCGTACACCGCTTTTAAATCGTATTGTTTGCCTTCTACTAATTATTATTATGGAATAAAAAACTTGTTGATGATCTCTCGGTCATACACCCACTCATATCTTGTCATTTTCACTCTTTTAATTAATAAAATGTGATATAAAACTGAATGAACTAAGTTTAAGGCGGAGTGTACAGCTATATCCAGGAATATAAGGTGTACACAGTACAAGATCGTACACCACTCCTATATCTTATCGTTTACCCTCTATCAATTAATAGCATGGGAAATAGAACTGGATGAACATAATTTATGATATAGTGTGCAGTTATACCCCGGAATATACGATGTACACCGTATACCGTCGTACACCCTTTTATATCTTGTCATGCTAACTATAAAAATTAGTAATACGGGATAGAAAACTGGTTGAACTTAATTTAAGATAAAGTGTACAGTTGTACTCTGGAATATACGGTGTACACCGTATACCGGCATACACCATTTTATATCTTGTCATGTTCACTATACTAATTAGTAATACGGGATAAAAAAACTGATTGAACTTAATTTAAGATAAAGTGTACAATTGTACGGTGTACACAGTATAAATCGTACACCGCTTTTAAATCGTATCGTTTGCCTTCTACTAATTATTATTATGGAATAAGAAACTTGTTGCACTTACTTTAAGATATAGTGCACAATTTATACTCTGGAGGGTGATGATCTCTCGGCCATACACCCACTCATATCTTTGTTCTTGAGGGTTTTAAAACAAAGCAATATGAGGTATTCAGCTTTTAGAAAACAAATGAAAGTTAATTTAAGGATAGTACCCCATTACCTTAAACGTTCACCATTACATGGTAAATGAACAACAAAGGCATCTATTACAACATACTACAAACGGTTAAACAAATCCAATACAGCTTGCAGTTTTGGCAGCAACGGTCCATCCCGACATAATAGATCATGCAGTTGTCGCCATCAAGGCATTCTGTTTTCATGATTACATCATCATCCGGAAATAAGAAAGTTTCACCGTATGTGTTAAGCCACGGCGCATAGAAGTGGGGCATTAGGTACTGCATCGAGCGTCCCAAATCTAAAACCTCTTCCGACCGAAGGTCAGCGTGATGGGCTGCGAACAATTGAAACACTTGGCTGGCTTCCTTGTC
>NC_027754.1:4551738-4557101 GCF_000695525.1 Brassica oleracea var. oleracea | reverse complement strand
ACACTTGAAGAGATTTAGTTTCCCAAGAAGGCAACCAAAAAGTTTGATTAATTTATTCAAAAGTAAAAGAAACATGGAAATTTGATTAATACACCTTTGGTTGTAAACCCCATTCAAGTAATTTGATCTGTAAAAATTTGGTAATTAGGGATATAGAACTATATAAACCCCATTGAAACCATATACCACATACCCAAAATACGATGATATCCAAAAAAATGGGTTCGACCAATTCCTAAAACACAATCATATCATAATTTCAAAAAAGGGTTCCTCCGAGTTCCATGGAATCGTGTTCCTCGTTAGATTGATCAAGGCACCGGTTCCTTGCATGTAGTCTTCTTGTGACCTTCCTTAAAACACCTGGAACACTTGTTCAGCTTCTTCTTTTTCCTCGGGCCCTCCTATAAACGAAAAAAGTAGTTAGAAATGAAAGCGTTCAATGGATTTCAATAAGTATTAAGGCAAGGTATAAACAAAGGTTTTAACGCATAATCGGAGGCTCCAAGTTATCTTTTAATGCCTGGCCTTCCCTTCGTTCTTTTCATCTTTGGTGGATAAAGGTCAACCTTAAGTATATCTGCAGGAATATTGATATCCTCTGGATTTGGAACCGGTAGTATGATACCCTTAACTGTTTCAGACCAAGTATCTTTGGGTGTTCAAGACAAATACCATGGTGTGCAGATGGATACCATTTATCTTTAGATGCAAATATAGCAGCGTATCTGTCGGAAATTATTGTTAATTCACAACTATCTTCTAGAATTGTTGACAACCTTTCGAAGAACCACTTCCAAGAATCTGAGTTCTCGCTATCCACTACTGCGAAAGCAATAGGGAATACGCGGCAGTCTGCGTCTTGCCCGCTAGCACTAAGCAATACCCCTTTGTATTTCCCAAACATGTGGGTGCCGTCCACCACAAGGACCTTACGCAAATGCTGCCACCCATCGATACAAGCCTTCAGTGACATGAATGCATACAGGAACCTCGATTTTACTTCTTTATCAAGTTCGGTTTTAATATCCATGATTGTTCCAGGATTTGCTAATTTCAGTACGTGCACATACTGTGGTAATATCTTGTAAGACATTTCCTCTGTTCCTTGGGCAGACGCAATTGCTAGTTCCTTAGCTTTCCAAGCTTTCTAGTACGTGCATGTATAGTTGAATTCCGTTCTCAGTACTTCCGGCAGTTCCATAGCACGAGGTGCACAGTGAAGTCTTTCGTATTTCGAGCGCAGAAGAGCAGCAAGAACTCTAGATGTTCCTTGTTTTTTGTACTGCCCTCGCATATCAGATGTGCATTGATGTCCCAAACTTGCCTTCTTCACAAAATACGTAGGAGAATCACCCACTTGCTTAGCACATACCCTCCAAGTACACTGTTTATCAACACATTTAGCGTTTGCAATGCCTAAACTTGAACCTACACACCTCCGCGAGTGCATAGATCGACATCGTCAACTTAAACTGCGCTTTGTCCTTAAACTGCCTTCCAACAAATATATCCGAGTCCTCCTTGCTGAAGTCGATTTCCTGCGGCTGGAACCCGTTTCCTTCCATATCATTAAACACAGGAACTACATCATTATATCCATACATTTCCGAAACTTGTATCCCTTTCATGAAAGCCTCTCCACCCTGAACTTGTTCACTTATTCTTACAAGAGGATCCACAAACAGGTCCTCATCTTCGATCACACGGCTGTGTGTGTTGTGCTTTTCTGGTGGATTAGCCTGACCAAGATCAACACTTGCACTTGTATCTGTTTCATCCGCTTGTGTACAACTAACGGTTACAGAGGTGGAGGGAAAATGTTTTCTTGGGATGCATGCCTCGCCACCCTCAAATTCTGTAGTTTTGGTGAAAGGAGGACTAACAAACTCATCATCATCTTCGATTACTCGGTTGTGTTTGTTGTATTGTTTCTGTGGTGTAACAAGAACAATATGATCACTTTCGCTGGAAGGTCCACATGAAAGGGTTCCTCTTTTCGTTGCTCCTCCACCATGAACTTGTGTAGCATCGGTAAGAGTAGGATCAAAATACTCATCATCATCTTCGATCACGTGGCTGCGTTTCTCGTTTCGTTGTGGTGGTGTAACCAAAACAACATTGCCAACATCAGCGTTCCCGGTTGCAAAGGTCAGTGCACACCTTACATTTTCCGAGGACGATTTGGTGAAACGACGATCAACAGAATCATCGTCGTGGTTTTTTTTGGTTTCAATCTTTTGGTGGAGTTACATTAACAACATCGACGCTTCCGCAGATATCAGAATCTTTGGTGTACGAAAAGTCAATGATTCGTGAGGTACATACGGAATCCCTTAGGTTGTCTGTGTTGTCTTTGTAATGTCTCATATTGCAACACTGTTTGCCTGGCGACGATCCACCTGTAGCCCTTGACCGTTGGCCTCTTCCAGACCCTTGACCTCTAACTTTGGTGACCACAGAACGCTCATAACCGTTACGACCAGACCGTCCACCACGACCTCCTTTTGGTAGACATCCATCAAAATCATCATCTTCGTCTCTCTCACAATCATTTCCAACAAACTCATTCCAGCCATTATAATCATAGTCCTCGTCATCTTTATCTTCATCTTCATTTCCAATGTCATCTTTATCTTCATTTTCACCGTCACCTTCATCTTCATCTTCATCTTCAGCATCATCATCATCTTCATCTTCATATTCATCTTCATTATCATCATAGTCCTCGTCATCTTCATCTTCATTTTCTTTTCCAAGGTGATCTCTTTTGTTTTCTTCCGACACTGCTTCAACGTTAGCCCGCTTTTTACTTCCATTCTCCACAACTGTTCCTTCTCCACAGCTCTTTTCCTTCTCTTGTAGCGTACAGTTTTGTTGATGCATATTATCCGGATTAACCCTACAAACGGCATCTTCAGCTGCTTCAACGTGAGCCCGCTACTGTTCCTAGTGCACAGCTCTTGTGCTTCTCTTATTGTAGCATATTACCCGAAGCCGGATTAACCCCATCTACAGCCGCTCCACTATCTTTATCCTTCGAACCTTGCACCCCTTCAGCCGTCTGTGAGTTCAATCCAAAAGTGCTTCAACTACTTCTACTTGCCTAATTAAAAACTCATCATCATCCATTCCGAGTGATGCATCCATTTGCGACAAGATATCTCGTTCGGACCTTAAAAATATCAATTTTTCCCCAACAATCTCTCTAAATGTCACGAAAACATTACAAGACTTGTCTGTCCTATGAAGAACCCTGAATATTTTATAATCAGTGTCAGTTGTTATCTCCAGTGGTGCGGCCCCTTTACCAACCATTTCACTCTCTCCATCAATTAGCCAATAACACATTTCGACTAAGTCTCTTCCCAACAAACCATAAGAAGCAAGAATACTATCTTTCAAACAGTTAACGCCCTTGCTTTGCGAGAAGTCGACTGCTCTACCCATTCTCTCATTATCTATCTTGAAATCCCAACCACCATTATCATACATTATCCACCGACCAGCCATAACAACAACGTGTGACCGTGAGTTTCCTACACCCCAACGAACAATTACAAATAAAATTATAGGAACAAAAACGCAAAGATTCGGCAATGTCGAAGGGAGATAGTGTACCTTCGGTGGTGTTGCTACTGCTCGCCTGAGATTTACCACGAAAACTTCCACCGGAGCCACGCACACCGCTATTAGTTTCCAACATTTTCAGATCTGGTGGATGCATTTCGCTGAACAGAACTCAGATAGAATACATCTCAGCTCTTCTACTAGGGTTTCTTTGTATTATCCACCAGACCATATTATGTCTCACCATTATCAATTAACCTTATCCACTAATTATTTTATTAATTTTATCACCAAGGATTGTACGGCTAGTTAAATGGCGCGAAAAATAGTGGTAAAAATACCTGGAATTACCTAGGTAAAAAAGCATTTCACCTTCGCCGACGGGATGAAAAAAATAAAAATTAAACCTCCGAGTCGGACCGCCGAGTTTCGCACGTGCGGGAAAGTCTTTGGGTCGCGTGGAGATGTCGGTGTGGGTTAAGTTATGTGGGTTGCAAAGTATAAGTAATTGGATCGAAAGGCTAAAAATGTCATAAATTATTTATCTCTCCTATAGGTAAGCAAATGCCCAATAAAAACTTGGGCCGACCCATTCTCATAATTAAAAACTATACGCGACCCTCGTATATAACGGACCCCATTACACTCTCGTGATCACTATTAAGCTGTTATCGTAAGACTCTTTTGTAGTACTCCCTCTGTTTTTATTTGTAGCTAGTTTAACGTAAAAGCATGCAGATTAAGACTTCTTAACTTTTTAGAAATCAGCAAAATTGAATAAAATTTACGTTTGATTCATTGTAGTTTTAAAGCTTTTTGCAAAATTGACCTAGAATTCAAAGTCAAACACAAAACTAATCTCTTTTTTTTTTGGAAATTGGTTTTGCCCTATTCACCCCATAAGTTCATATAATTCACGAAAATGCTATCAAATTTATTTTTTCTTTCCGAAAATGACATTTTTACTCTTTCACCCTCATCATCTTTAAGTAATTACAAGATTGTCATTGTCATCAATACCCCAACCACCTTGAACAACCAATTTGAATCTCTTAATGCACCTAAAATCGATTTACACTCGCTCTTTCTCACTTGTTATGAACTATATAAACAACATTTTTTTTCACTTTGCCTCCATATTCATCCAAAAAACTCAAGTTTTTGATTCAAAATTTTTTTATGGTTGATAGAGCCATTCAAGCATAGTATTCTTGGTGGGTTACTTTCGTTTGAGGTTCTGGGTGGTTGGAGAAGACTTTGTGTGCTAAGGAAGTCATCTCACTAGTTTAAGGTATGAAATTGAAATTTTTTCCAGATCTGTTCGCGTAGAAGACTTACCCGTAAGTGGTCTGGCTGTAGAAGACTTACGGGTAAGTCTTCTGGTCAAACGGACGACTTACTTGTAAGTCGTCTAGGGTATTCTCTAGATGTTTTTTTTTAACAAACAAAGATGTCTAGGATAAACGGTTTAGTTTTGCATTTGACTGAATTGTGTCAGATATTTTACTTTTCCTGGACGACTTACCAGTAAGTCGTCTCCGGGAAAAAAAATTTCAATATTTTATTAAAGCTAGACGACTTATATGTAAGTCGTCTCAGGTTACTTTTGCCATTGGAAAATAAAACTTAAATATTTAACTTTTCCCAGACGACTTACGCAGAAGTCGTCAAGTAAGACAACTTACTTGAAAGTCGTCCAGGATAAGCAAAGTCGTCCAGATTTATTTCCAAGATTCTGGTCAAACCTTTCTTTTCTCGGACGACTTTCTCGTTTGGCGCTAGAAGGACGGGGG
>NC_027754.1:4549659-4551570 GCF_000695525.1 Brassica oleracea var. oleracea | reverse complement strand
GGGGGGGGGGGGGGTATGGATCAATCTAACCCGCAAAAACCACTCAACGATCAGGAACGATATGTAAGACTCAACGTGCGCGAACGTCATCTCGTTCAAGGGGGGAGCAACGGTCGATCGAGCCAAACCTCGAAATGATCTCCTTGTAACATCTCGGCCCTAGAGGAAAACGCGAACCAACTTGCGAGCCTGTGGTCACAGTCTGTCTCGACGAAGCATCTCCAGAACGATGCGTCGAAATCGGAGCCAATCTCCGCGAGCCTTTGAGGACAGAGCTCGTAACCTGTCTAAAAAAGAACCTCAATACTTTTGCATGGCCCGTAGAAGATATGCCAGGGATTGACATTAACATAACGTGTCACGAATTAAATATCGATCCGACTTTCAAACCCGTCAAACAAAAAAGGCGGAAGCTAGGACCTGAACGAGCTTCCGCGGTCAACGACGAGGTCAAAAAATTGCTTAAACTTGGGTCAATAACGGAAGTGAGGTATCCAGACTGGCTCGCCAACCCCGTAGTAGTCAAAAAGAAAAACGAAAAATGGGGAGTTTGCGTGGATTTTACCGACCTAAACAAGGCCTGTCCAAAAGATAGTTTCCCCCTGCCACACATCGATCGATTGGCAGAAGCAACGGCAGGAAACGAACTTCTGTCTTTCATGGACGCCTTCTCAGGTTACAACCAAATTATGATGAACCCTGACGATCGCGAAAAGACTGCGTTCATTACCGATCGCGGAACCTATTGCTACAGGGTAATGCCCTTCGGCCTCAAAAACGTTGGCGAAACTTACCAGCGACTCGTGAACCGTATGTTCTCTCAACAACTCGGTAAAACGATGGAGGTTTATATCGACGACATGCTCGTCAAATCCCTCCAAGCAAAGGATCATGTATCACATCTCGAGGAATGTTTCGCGCAGTTAAATTCCCATAACATGAAGCTCAACCTGGGAAAATGCAGATTCGTCTGTTGCATCAGGGGAATTCCTCGGCTACCTAGTCACATTCCGTGGCATCGAGGCTAATCCAAAACAGATCAACGCACTGATCAAGATGGCTTCGCCGAAGAATAAGCGGGAAGTCCAGAGGTTGACCGGTAGAGTCGCGACACTTAACCGGTTTATTTCGCGATCAACAGATAAGTGCCTGCCTTTCTATGATGTCTTACGGAGAAATAAAAAATTCGAATGGTCGGAAGAAGGCGAAAACGCTTTCCAACAGCTGAAGCGGTATTTGGCTTCCCCCCAGTCCTCGCAAAACCAGTGGAGGGGGAACCTTTGTTCTTGTACATCGCTGTATCAGCAACAGCTGTGAGCGGCGTGCTAATCAGGGAAGAACGCGGTGAACAGAAGCCTATTTTCTATATAAGCAAAACCTTGTTGGATGCCGAATCTAGATACCCGCTAATGGAAAAATTAGCATGCGTGGTCGTAACATCGGCCCGAAAACTAAGACCATATTTCCAATCCCACACGATCGTCGTCCTCACGACTTTTCCCCTACGAACGATCCTGCATAGCCCGAGTCAATCGGGCCGATTAGCCAAATGGGCGGTAGAACTGAGCGAATACGATATCGAGTACCGACCGAGAACAAGCGCAAAGTCACAAGTGCTTGCGGACTTCTTTGTCGAATTACCGACAGAGACCATAACTAACGAGGAACCAAATTCCACTTGGCTCCTTCACGTCGACGGATCCTCGTCCAAGCAGGGATCAGGCGTCGGAATTCGCCTCACATCTCCAACGAACGAGATCTCAGAGCAATCATTTAGGCTGGAATTCCACGCCTCAAATAACGAAGCCGAATACGAAGCACTCGTCGTAGGACTGCGTTTGGCTCATGGCTTTAAAATACGAAACATCCACGCTTACAGCGACTCCCAGTTAGTGGTAAAACAGTTCAGAG
>NC_027754.1:4549152-4549620 GCF_000695525.1 Brassica oleracea var. oleracea | reverse complement strand
CTCAAAAGTTTGACTGTTTTGCCCTTATGCGAATTCCCCGTTCCGAAAACATCCAGGCAGATGCTCTCGCGGCCTTAGCATCAAGTTCTGATCCAGGACTTAAAAGGGTAATTCCGGTCGAGTTCATCGAACACTCGAGAATCGGACCACCAATCGTCGTCAACCTCATAAAAGGTCAAGATGACGAAGAAGAAGAAGTTACAATACAACCGAAATCAGAGCAATCTGATTACAGCTGCGATACCCCGTGGCTGCAGAAAATTTGAGACTACATTATCGACGGACGCCTGCCCACCGAGAAATGGGCAGCCCGCAAAGTCCGAACACAGGCTGCGCGCTACGTAACAGTAGACGGCGAAATTTACAAATGGAGATTCTCCGGACCACTCATGACGTGCCTGGAAGGGGAAGAAGCGAAAATAGTGATGGAAGAAGTACATTCTGGGTCCTGCGGCAATCATTCCGGCT
>NC_027754.1:4548481-4549001 GCF_000695525.1 Brassica oleracea var. oleracea | reverse complement strand
TCTCTCCTCCATCACATCGCCCTATCCTTTTATGCGCTGGGCCATGGACATAGTCGGTCCCCTTCATAATTCAAAGCAAAAGCATTTCCTTTTACTCCTCACCGATTTCTTTTCAAAATGGGTAGAGGCAGATTCGGACGCAAGTATAAAAGATGTCCAAGTCGAAAGTTTCATATCGAAAAACATCATCTGTAGGCATAGAATTCCTTACGAAATCGTAACCGATAACGGATCTCAGTTTAAGTCCACCAGGTTCGAGGCGTTCTGCGAAAAATGCAAGATACGGCTTAACAAATCAACGCCCAGATATCCGCAATGTAACAGAAAAGTTGAAATGATTAATAAAACCCTTCTCGACGAACTGAAGAAACGCTTAGAGGCCAAAAAGGCCGGTGGTCCGACGAACTAGAGGGAGTCCTCTGGTCCCACCGTACCACCCCGAGGCGAGCAACAGGAGAAACCCCTTTCGCCCTAGTATACGGAATGGAATGCATGATTCCCGCAGAAGTAGAGTTCCCCG
>NC_027754.1:4544659-4546480 GCF_000695525.1 Brassica oleracea var. oleracea | reverse complement strand
TTCGCTTGTCACCATGGGAAGAAGACATGTTAAAAACAAGAGATTTGGAGCTAGAGAGTTTTTGAAGGTTTGAAGAAGGGAAGGTGTGAAGCAAATGAATGACAAGAGCTCACTACTTATAGTAGTATGGGCTCGGAATTTTATATTTTTTAATAAACATTTTCTCGAGAATTCTCTTCCGCGGAGTTTGAAGTAAACCTCCTTCAATACGCCTAACTTCACCGAAATCGTCAAACCGCCCGCAAGAGTCTCGACTCTAACGAGCTGGGGGGCTAACTGTTGGGGTCGAAAACGGTTGCAACAAAGTTAACGTCAAAATCCCCGAAGAAGAAAACGTAGAAACCTTCTTCGACAAATACTTCTTCGAAATAGATTCTTCTTTACGAAATGCTTTGCGGAAGAAACACGAGTCATCGGACAAGAGCTCGAAGAGGGTCGCTACGCAACAACCGAACACATGTTCCGCTTGGTCGCTACGTAGCGACCGAGCTCGAGCNNNNGTCGCTACGTAGCGACCGGGCTCGAGCCAAAGCTCGGTCGCTACGTACTCGGTCGCTACGTAGTGACCGAGCTTGAACCAAAGTTTCGTCGCTACGTAGCGATCGAGCGCTTGGTCGCTACGTAGCAACCGAGCTCTTCCGAAACATCGATACGACATTAGTCCATGCGTTCTCGTCTACCCTTCGATGCTACCTCCCGAAGACCGTAGCGAACCCATCTCACGATTCCCCGCCATTCTAAGTTATCGATCAAACTTTACCGTAAAAACCGCGGAAAGTTTGTTCTTTATCGAAAGAAGCCATAACAAACGCTTCGAGTCGGAAGACGGTCCAAAGGGGCTTAAGACATGACTCGAAGCCCAACTTACGATTACTTAACCAACATCCCGTAAGCCGCATGATGGTTTACGCCTGGTTCGCAAAAAAAGATAAATGTCAAGTTTCCGCGGATAAATACGAAATTTTGAAGATAATTACGAAGATCGGAAAAAATGGAATATCTCCATTTTTATGCTATGGCGGCTTAAGGGCAGAAGGGGAAAAGCGTAAACCGACCTTGGAGACAGTATATAAGGAGTCCTAGGTGAGAGGCATGGGAAGAGAACTTTTTCAGAGAAAACTTAGCACTTAGAGCAATTAGGCAACTTTCCGTTTTTGTTATTTCGAGCTGCGACTCAATAAGGTTTAGCCGTCTTAGGGTTGTTAGAACTAGGAATCTCGCCGACAGCTCTCGAGCCCAGGCTTATACCTTGTTGTAAACGCTCATACGCAAATTCGGAATAAGACTTCTCTTTGCTCTCTTCTTACGATTTTTATACTTTATCGTTGTTATCTCGTGTTCTGATTGCTTAACGTGTGGTATTAGCAGATATCCGGGACCTCTGGGAAACTAGGGTTCTCCTACTTTCCTAATTTAAACGGAAATCGACAGTGTGAATTTCGGTTCCCACAGTAACAACCCGAAATATCTCTGCTCTTTACAGAGTCCATCAGCACCTTAAATGCGACTCTCCCCCATGGATAATTCTCAAACCGTTCTAGCTCCATCACTAGCCTTGCCAGACTAACCCGTGTAGGGGTTGAATACTTTCTCCCTTCAATGTATCCAGTGAAGATGGCAAGGTACGCGATCCGCTTGCGATCATCCCGAAACCACCCTTCGCATCTCTCAAATGCTGCTATTATCTCCTGAATAGTGGGGGGGCTCTTCCCTTAATGTATGTATCCTACGGGGGAGTTCTGGTATATCAATTTTTTTTGCCTGCAGAACAATCAAAGAAAACCATCTCAAAACAATCAAAGACTTATAATTAAGTCGTCT
>NC_027754.1:4482140-4544282 GCF_000695525.1 Brassica oleracea var. oleracea | reverse complement strand
CCAGCTGGAAGACTTCCCAGACGACTTAATTATAAGTCTTCCAAGACTTCCAGTTTTATGTTCATCTTTTCCTCAATCAATCACTCGACAGTAAGAGATATAACTTACCGGCGGCGGAGTTCAACGAAACGCCTCTGAGAGAATGCGCGTTAGGGTTTCCTCTCGGATCTTAAATAGAGGAAGCGGCTGTGAGAACGGTGGTGAGAACGACGGTGATAACGGCGGAGAGATAACCGGCGGTGAGAACGATGGATTAGAGAGATTCGACGGAAATCCTTCGAAATCGCCTTTGAGAGAAACGGCGTTAGGGTTTTCTGAATTTCGCGAAAAAGTGAAATAAAAAAACACCTTATATGTGGCCGGTAAATAATCCGGTTAGGTTTAAAAGTACATTGTAAAATTAAAGGTTCGGTCCGGTTTGGACGACTTACTAGTAAGTCGTCTGTTGAATACTGTACATCAGACGACTTACTAGTAAGTCGTCGCAGATCCTAAATTTAACTCCTAAACTAAATTGACTAAATTAACTAATTAACCACGTTATAAAGACGTAGTTATACTTAAATAGTGTTTACTATGCACAGAAATAAACATACTTAGGTAAATTTTAAAGTTTTCAAAAAAACATTTATGCATTCCAAAAGCTAACCCTAAGAATATCATGACTCACTACTTTCACTCATCTATGTTGAAAACAATTAACTTTTGTTATATCTTAATTTATATTTCTTAAAACATATGTTAATTACATGATTTCAATTTTTCACTTATCAAAATATTTTTTACAAAAATTTTAAATTATTTCTAAGTAGAACTGGGCTAGATGACTTTCCAGTAAGTCGTCTACTGTAAAGTTGTCTGGACAGACGACTTACGGGGGTTCTGAAACGTAAAAAAATTCGGTTTTTTTGTTTGTTCACAAGAGACTGGTTGTAATTTCAATAGTCTTTTAGATTACTTTTGCATTTGATTCAATTTTGAGTTTACTTTTGCATTTGAAATCAAGTTGTAAGTCATATTTGACAATTTTCCCTAGTTTTAAAGCACAAATTTGGATTCAACTCCTTACCAAAAAAATTATTTTCTTCGGCCAAACAAACAATGAAAAATTCTTCATACAAAACATTTGGTTCGAAAAATTCGTGTCTTTAATTTGTTTCTTTTCTTTTGTTTATTATGAAAAATATACGGTTTTTGTATGATTGTATCAATTAGAAAGCACTCATGTGAAGTTGAACGAGGGAAGCATAAACACCACCTTTGATATTCATCAACGTCTCGTGCGTCCCTTTCTCCGCGATCACACCGTTCTTCACTACGGCGATGACGTCAGCATTCTTGATCGTCGAAAGCCTGTGAGCCACCACGATGGTGGTCCGGTTCACCATCACCTGGTCAAGTGCGTCCTGAACCACACGCTCTGATTCTGCGTCCAACGCGCTCGTCGCTTCGTCCAGTAACAAGATCTTCGGCTCTTTCACGATGGCACGTGCAATTGCCACGCGCTGCTTCTGTCCTCCTGATAACTGTATCCCTCTCTCCCCGACCACCGTATCGTAACCCTAAAACCAAACAGGAAAGAGTTTTTTCTTGCAACACAAGTATAATCTCTGTATGTCTTAACTATAAATATCAAAAGGTCTTGTTTCAGTCACCTGTTGTATACTAGAGATGAATTTATGAGCATTACAGAGCTCGGAAGCAGCTACGATCTCAGCCTCGGTTGCTTCTTCTCCTCCCTTTCCATAAGCAATGTTGGCTCGTATTGTGTCGTTGAACAGTACAGGCTCTTGCCCTACAAGCCCCATTTGTTTTCTCAGCCATTTCAGTTGCAGCTTCTTGAGCTCAACTCCGTCTAAAGTGATATGACCCGAATCTGGATCGTAAAACCTCTGTAACAGAGATATAACCGTAGATTTGCCTGATCCACTTTCTCCGACCAAAGCAACAGTCTGAAATAAGAACAAGAATTAGGAAAGTCAACATGTAAAGTGTTAAAGAAGCATCAGTTTATTATTAAGTCAGATATATTTCTAACTTCAAACTAATTGACGATAAGTAGATTAGTCCATTTTCTATATATATATTACTTAGGATTTATAAGTTTTATAATTTGTATACAAAAATGTTACCTTTCCGGCACGAATGGAGAAACAAAGATCACGAAATATCTGAATATCAGGTCTAGTTTGGTAAGCAAACTCTATGTGACAAAAATCGATATCTCCCTTTACATTCTCCAACACCATCCCTGATTCATCTCTCGAGTCTATCTTTGATTTCCTATCGATGATTCCGAAAACTGAAACAGCAGCACTCTTAGCTTTGCCTGAATCAGGAGCGAAAGAACTCGCCGCAGAAATCCCAATTGTTGTCATCGTCAATGCTAAGAAAACCTGGCGCAAAACCAGCCAATAGAAAAAGATTAAGCCTGTTCTCGTCAAGTAGGTCTAGGCAATAAAAGTGTAATCCAATATCCGAACTGAATTGGAACCAAAAACCACATGAATCCGTATACGATCCGAACTATAAAATACTCGAATTGATCAGGTAGAGAGTTGTGTAAAACATACATGAACCCTAAGTGTTATTACTTATTAACCCAACACAAAAAACTAATAATCGAATAACCCAGAAAGCTGACCTAAAAATCCAAGTTAATTTCCGAATTGTATTCAAAAACTAGTATCTTAGATATTCAATTTTATGTTTACGCTGTTATATGACATTTAAAATTATCCGAACCAAATTAAAATTAACCAGACTTGAAATAAATTTTGATCTAAAATGAGTCTTGGATATATTATAAAATATATTTGAATCCAAAGTATTATTAACTGAACCTAACCTGACCTGAAAAATATAAAATCCAAGTGGTGCCTAGGTGGCTGAACCAAAAACCTGAAATCCTAACCGAACCCGAACACCGACCATGTCTAATTGTCTATCCGATCAAAATTTATCATATAGATTTCCAAAGAAAAAGAACGATGACAAAACCTGAAAAACACCGTTGTAGGTTGTCCTTCCGTCTTTAACCAATCTAGCACCTGCGTAGAAACAAGCAGCATAGACAGAGTAAAGAACGAAGAAGGAGAGACCAAACCCTAATCCTGCGACTACTCCTTGCTTCGTTCCCGATTTGATCGAATCTTCACATCGTTTCTTATACATCTCTATCACTTTCTCCTCCGCACAGAAAGATGCAACCGTTCTTATACTCCCAACCGCATCGTTCGCTATTTGACTCGCCTCCTCGTACTTTGTCTGAAAACTATTTATTTCAGTTTCTTGTTGAACAAGTAACCAACCCTAAACCTATTTAATGAAAAAGGACCAACCTTTGCGTCTGCACTGAAGCCTTTCATGAACTTAACCTGAACGTAATTATTGATTCCTGTTAAAGGAATCATTACTAAGATAATAACAGCTAACTCCCAACTAATCACAAAAGCTATGATTATTCCCGCCACTGCGGATGCAACGTTCTTGACAGTTAGAGCCAAAGAGTCGCCCACAAGTGTCCTGATCAAGGCTGCATCAGCAGAGAGCCTTGCTCCCATGGGACCACTCGGGTTCTCGGGCTCATCAAACCACCCAACCTCCATGTGAACAACTTTCTCAAAACACATTGATCTTATCCTACGAATCAGTCTCCCCCCAGCTACAGCAAACAAAGACATATGTATTGGATACACTACCAAAGAGAGTACACCAAGAAGCACAAATATTATCGACCAGAATCTCGAATCGCTCCTCAGCTCATGAGGTGGTTGGAAGAAAGCTATGATAACTTTAGCAAAGAGGAGTCCGAAGATTGGGAATATAGCGCCATCAAGTGCGCATACTAAGGTTCCAAGTATGAGAATGGGAGCCTCCGGTTTGTTAAGAGCAGCAATTCGTGTAATCGACACATCTTGGGGCATATCTTTAGGCTTTTCAGTGTTTTCTTGTCCTGCAAGTAAACCAAGAACAGAAACAGATCCATCATCATTATGCATCCTACTGACACTATTTCCTCTTGATGATTCATTCCTGATAGATCCGTCTTGCTGTCCATTTGAAATCTCTAATCGTCTTGATTCTGTGTTTATCTCTTGTAGCCGTATAAGTTGTGAATAAGCCCCTTCATGATCCTTGAGTAACTCCAAATGTGAACCTTAAATGTTAAAAGTAAACCAAAATCTAAACAGTTTTATAACCCAAAAGAATATATGTAAGAATGTGTATCATGTACGTACCTTCTTCAACTATCTTTCCACGGTGAAGAACAGCAATCATATCAGCATTTCTCACTGTGCTTAACCGATGTGCGACAATCACAGTAGTCCGGTTAACCATCACCCTATCTAAAGCTTCTTGAACCACTCGTTCGGATTCTGCATCAAGAGCACTTGTCGCTTCATCTAACAGCAAAATCCTTGGATCTTTAAGTATGGCCCTAGCGATTGCAATCCTCTGTTTCTGTCCTCCTGAGAGCTGAGTTCCATGTTCACCTACCATTGTCTCCAAACCCCAAGGCAACTTATCGATAAACTTAGCTGCGTTTGCTAGCTTTGCAGCTGCTTCTATCTCTTGAACTCTTGCTCCCTCTTTCCCGTACCCAATATTCTCCATTATACTTGAAGAAAACAGAACCGGTTCTTGACCAACCAATCCAATCTTTCCTCTAATCCATTTCAGCTGAAACTCCTTCAAGTCAACACCATCAATAAGCACTTGGCCAGAATTCGGATCATAGAACCTTTCTATTAAACTGATCACAGTAGATTTCCCGCTGCCGCTTTCTCCTACCAAAGCAGTAGTTTTGCCACTTGGGATCATCAGAGAGAATCCTCCAAAGACCTCTTCTCTAGGCCTTGCAGGGTAACTAAAACACACATCTCTCAGCTCTATTTCGCCTTGTATATCTTCTAAAACCTTCCCGTTTAGATCAAAAGAATCAATCACTGGCTTTCTTTTTATTGTTTCAAACATTTTATAAGCTGCAGCTTGACCAGCTGCAAATGAGGTTAGACATGGCGCTGCTTGCCCTAAAGACCTATCCAAAGAAACACACAAAAAGAGAGAGAGAGAGAGAGAGTTAGATCGGTTTCCAACTCAAAACCTGGCGAATTGGTTCATTTCGCTCATACATTGCTTAATTATCTTCACGCTTCTATGTGGGATGTTGTCCCTAAAAAATTTACAATTCTAATTGTTTTAACTGCCTTTGAGACTACGAATGATATGTTTTACTCACATCGAACTCGCGACCACAATGATCATTACATTAATCACTGCACCACCTGTATACCCTTTTCTGAGTATCATCTCTCCACCAAACCATATAGCCAACGCATAGCTACAAAAGAACACCAAGAACATTACTCCAAACCCTAAACCCGTAGAGAGACCTTGCTTGACACTCGATTTATAGGCCGAGTTTATCAACTCTTTGTAGCTACTAGTCGCCTGCTTCTCTCCCGTGAATGAAGCAACCTGGAGAAATCATGTAATAACATCGTTTACGTTTCAAACTTTTATAAATTTTATGATAAGTTAACAAGTAAAGGAGGGAAAGGAAATATTATTAACGGTTCGAATAGACCCGCAAGTTTGTTCAGCAATAGTTGATGCTTTGGCATAAGCAGCTTGCTGTTGAGAAGAAGCTTTAGTGAAAATAAGCGACGTAGCTGCACCAGCCATAGCTAGAAGAGGAATTGAGGTTAACATAACAAGTGTAAGTAACCATCCTTTCACAAACGCTAATGCATATCCACCCAAGAATGTTACAAACAACTGTATAAATTTCCCAACCTGAGAAAAAATTTCACACTTCATATATTTCAATCTATTTATACATAACATCTATTTTTGGGGATATTTTTGTTTGTTTACCTTCTCGCCCATAGCATCTAGTATAAGAACAGTATCACCTGACATACGACCAACAACTTCGCCTGTGTTTGTTTCGACATCGAAGAATACAATGTCTTGTCTTAGAATTGTCTTCAGATATAAACTCCTTATCCTTGCAGCTTGTCTTTCTCCCGTAATCACCCAGCAAGACACCTCTAGAACAGGGGAAAACATAAAACGAAATTGCTTTCTTCCTTAACAAGAAACAATTTTTTTTGTATATAGTAGTTGTGTTTTATTAATTTTACATAAGCTAATTAATAGCATGATCTATTATTTTCTTACTTCTTAAATATTAATTCTCACTTGAGGTTAAGTTTATGTATTTACGTCAAATTTTACATTGAAAAGGTTAAATGGGTACTATACGACATTTAGTTTGAATCAGAGAGAGTATTACTTACGAAGAAAGGCTGCTACAAATGTCCCAAGTCCAAGGTAGACAAATTTTAAACAAATCTAAAACGAAGAAAACCAAACAAAATAAAGTAAACATAACCAAGTAAAAACTTGGAAGATTGTTTCCTTTGTGCATCTATATCTAACCTTGGAGATTAACTCAACAATGTCGTTTGTGAATAGGTTTCGACCAACCGTATCAATAAGATCACCAAACAATAATGTCATCAACGGAAAACCAAGACCGTTTCCGATAGCTCCGATCGAACCAACGATCATCAACAACACATCGGTAGAATCTGAGAAAGAAAACAGTTTGTAGAATGGTACCGTCTTTGCCTTTCTTCGATTATCCCCTTCTTCATCTCCGACTGTGTGGGACTTCTTGAATGAACATGACTTGTTTCAAAACTAGATACATCGACCATTGTCCTGGATTTTCGTGGAGAAATGACCCACACGTATCAGAAATGAAACAAAGCCTAGAAAAAGCTATCATTGAAAGATCTTAAAACATATGAACGATCATTTAAAATTTCCGTTTACTATCAACTTTATTATTAATACAATAATTAAAAACGTTTAGTGAGGTGTAAGATGAATATTATTTTGAAGATGTTGTTATCAGGTGACATAAACAAAGATTAAGAGACGAAAGCGTGGAATGTTTTTTTTTCCCCTAACAAATACAGTTTAAAAAAAACTACAGTTTAATTCATCATAACTTTCATGTAGTATTATTTTTAGCGTTATGTCATGTAATTCCTAAAATCATTGTTATGAATGTTTAACATTAACATTCGAGTGACTTAATATGAAAATAATATCAGTCTTATGTCATGGGGAGCGACTAATTTTTGCATTTGCTCTACCTGAGTCGTGTATTCCACTATTCCTTATTGTATTCCTAACAAGGCATTTGATGGGCCTTGAACATGCTTAATTAGTCGACAGAAAATAGGCCTAAATATGGATATTCATTGTTATAGAATGTTGCTTCCTTCTTGTTATAGGAACTTAGGTCAGGGTGACTTGAGAAAAAAGGTTTTAGGTCAATGCGTAGATAGTTCATTGATTACAATTTACAACATAAAATCATTCAATCTACCTCTAGCTTGCATCTTAATATCCTAAAAAAAGACCATATTATAGGAAACTATATATGACGCTTCATCTAGTGAATTAGAATATCAAAGTCAGGCTTTCCATAAACATACATTATGATCAGACGCATTAAAAACATATATCTAGCAAATACTAGATATTTGACGTAAGATCGACGTAAAGAGCAAATGGCCTATTAGCTCAGTTGGTTAGAGCGTCGTGCTAATAACGTGAAGGTCACAGGTTTGAAACCTGTATAGGCCACATTTTTTACTTGTCCTCTTTCCTCCTTAAAACAAACATGTAGTGTATGAGCTTCACAACAAACGGCAAAGCAGTAATATTTGGTCTTGCTTCATGACACCATATATAAAAACAAGTAGAAGTGTTATTTACTTAAGTACAACAAGCATTCTTTAGTATACAAAGAATGACCCCAAAAAACAGAAACTTGATTCTCTTTCCCTTCAAAAACCTCATTGACCACTACAACTTCACATATATACAAAAAGCCAAGATCCCGAACCTAAGAAAGCCTCTCTCTCTCTCTTTGTTAGATTCCTTCCAATAACTTCAGTCAGAAAACGAAGTTAGGACTGTTGATGGTTTTGTAAGTGACAAAATGGTAGAGACCATAAGCTTTCGGTCAATAGGCTTAGTGAGATAAGCATCCATTCCTACCTCCAGGCACTTGGCTTCATCAGAAGACATTGCGTGAGCCGTCAACGCCACTATTGGTACGTGGAGACTGGTGCCAATCTCTGCTCTTCTTATCGCCTTTGTTGCCTCATATCCATCCATTTTTGGCATCTGCTATGTTGAATAAAATGTGATGTATTTGCCTTTTTTTTCATCAAACGGCGGTTCTATTATCCAAATTTGAGGTGGGGGAACCAGATAGATGTGTGATGTATTTGTATGTGTTTAGTATGTATGAACGAAATAAAAAAGTATGAAGTGTTATTGGTACCTGGCAGTCCATGAGGATCAAGTCATAAGGTGAGGAGTTTGGTAAATCACTCTGCGGATTGGTTTCTTCTTCTTCAGACAAGTTGTTGTGTTCTTGTGCATTGATAGACTTGTAGTTGAGGGCATCAACAGCTTGTTGTCCATCCCAAACTGCAGTTACAGTTGCTCCCATTTTCTCAAGCATTATGGTGGCTACTCGCTGAAGAACCGGTGTATCTTCCGCTAGCAAGATCCTCACACCTTCAAGAGACTTTTGATTCTTTCCATCCAAAGCAACTCCTGAATACAGCCTGTTACTTCGATCTTTCCAGTCTTCTTCCTCTTCTTGTTTCTTCTGAGTCATACTAGTTGACTCATCGTTGCTTTTAGTGATGTCAAGAAGATAGTTCTTAAGCACTGGAGAGGGCAATACGGTTGGTTTCACAGATGTATCAGAAGAGTCATCAGAGCTGCAAGTGTCGAACTGAGTTGGATCTATTTCTAAACAGTCGTGAGAGTCATCACTACCGTTTCCTCTTAAGCCTCTCCTGCGGTTTTTAATCACAGCCTCAAGAATCTGAATCATTTTGGCCTTGTACAAGGGTTTGTTAACCATCATGACATGCCCTTTTCGTCTGAGCTCTGTTTTCACCGTGTTGGAGGTGTCGTGCTTCAAAAGCCATGCGAACTTCGCTTTGCTCGAGAATCTGTCGAGGTAGTTAAGCTGTTCCTTCCATATATCTGTTGTGAGATCGAGAACTCCGATGTCCACCACTATGACGAACACAGGGTTCCTGATCTCTTGTATGTTTGAAAGCTCTGCTCTCAGTGATTCAGCGATGGTGTGCTGCGAGTCAAAGCTGTTTTCGCGGCTTCCTGTCTCGAAGAGGTCTCTGATGATCTGTGTCAGCTCGTTCCAGTCTGATGCTTCGACTGTTGCAATGCCGTGTTTGCGCAGCCACTTTGATTGAATTGATCTTGCTGTGCTTCCAGACATTGAAAGCAGAACCTGTTCCATTCAAAACCAATAACACATTTAGGCATAGACACATTTAACCGAATCAAAAAACCTGAAACCGAGCCGGATATCATAAATATTTGAGCAGATTCTATATCTTTGAACCGGAAAACAGAAAAAACCGAACCAGAACAGAGAATCGAAGAACAGAGAATCGAATGGATACCCGAATTTTTAAAATATAGATTATATAGCTAAAAATATTAATTATACTGTACTTGATTTCTAAATAACTAAATATTCTAAAATACTATTTATAAATCGAATTATCCAAAAAGCTGAATTATCCGAATTTTTTTATCCAAAATATTTGAAATTTTATATATTACCCGATATTTGTATCTTAATTACCTAATATTAATCTGAAAACTCGAAATTATCTAATGTTTTTATCCATATTATCCGAAATTACCGAAAACCCAGAACTGAACCAAAACCAAATTGAATATAAAATTTTTGGATATTAGCCGGTTTCCAATTTTGACATCCAAGCCGAAAACCGAAATGATCGAACCATTCCCAAATCTCTAGAACCGAAAAACTAAAAACCAAAATACCTGAACCTAAACAAAACCAAACCCCCACCTTGTTCACAAACAAAGAAGCTTTAATCTATCATCCATACTTCATAATCCATGTCTTAACGTACCACGAGACCGTATTTGGAGAACTCTGGCTGGTAGATTTGCTCTGCGTTGTCAGGAATACTCAGAATCAAGTGTAGTCTCATTATAGTCCCTCTCCCATTCTTCTGTACTACTTTTATATCTCCACCCATCTTGTTTACCTGTAAAGTTACCACAAAGTGAGGTTTCATATAGTTTGCCTGACACATCGAACTTTAAATTTCCAGACTTGACTAACCAAGTTTCGCACGATACATAGCCCAAGTCCAGTTCCTCCGTGCCTGTACAAGAACAGTGAGGGTTAAGACTCAAATAACAACATAGCTGTGCTTAGCCCTGTGGTTTCGGATAATTTGGTTTATCCGGGCGCGGATATTATCAATTTCGGTTAATTCAGTTCGGCAACAATTCCACCGAAGTAACCAAAAAAAGTTTGGTTCCGTTTTAAAAAAAAAAATCATCCGAAAATTACCGATTTTTTGTGTTTCGGTTATATTTCAAATTATTTTTCTAAGAAAGTTGGATACTTTTGGTTAAATTCGTTTTTTTTTTGTTTTTTCAGATAATCAGTTCTTTTTTATTTTTCTAAAACCAAAAACCGAACCATTTTCAAAATCACAAACTCAAAACCGTAACTAAACCGAAAACCGAAAATTTTGGTTTGGTTTGGCACTTACGTCCGAGTGGTAGAAGGATCAGCTTGCTCAAAGCTCTCAAACACAGAGTCCCATTTGCTTGGATCTATTCCTGCAGACAAGATTTTATACAATAAAGTGATTTTCAAGAATATGGAAGATGGCGAATAAATTGTATATAGCTAAGGAACTCAAGTGGCTTACCACATCCAGTGTCATCAACCTCAAACCAAAGAACCATTTTGTTCTCGTTCTTACAAGACTTGTGCAAATGATTTCTGTGATGAACCAGCTTTGTTTTCATTGGAGCCCATTGTTTCTTTCTGTCAACAATTAAGCTCGTCTCATCATGTAGAGAACTCACACTCTCGCACCATCCACGAAGAATAATGTGGCCAGCTGCAGAGTAGCCATCTTCTTAAGATCGTGAAAGAACAAGAGAAGATAGAGATGGTAACAAAACTTACTTGTTGTGAACTTTATAGAATTGCTTATAAGATTTGCAAAGATCTGAACAAGTCTGGCTGAATCCCCTCGGACTAATGTTGGCATGTCATCTGCAGAAAGAGAAATCATATTAATGAAGATTCAGTAAATAGCAGTCTAAAACATTAAGATAGAAGCCGTACCAGAGAGGTCTAGAACAGTCTCTACATTGTGGTTAATACACTGCACTGAGAACATGTCAACAAGTCCTTCAAGTTCTCGTCCCAAATCGAACTCAGCTTCTTCCAGAACAAGTTTTCCAGACTCAACCTATGGTACAGAAAATGAATAAATCATAAGACAGCTTATAGATGCATACGTAATACTTATACTAAATGTAATGTTCTGACCTTGCTCAAGTCCAGTATGTTGTTGAGAAGCCGGAGGAGTGCTGTAGAGCACTTCCTGATCTGAGTGACTGTGGCATATTGCTCATTTGAAAGACAATCATCTGATATCAGAATATCTAGCAATCCAATCACAGCAGCCATAGGTGTCCTCAACTCATGGCTAGTATCCAAAAATAATCTCATCTCAGTATTTAGCATTAAAATGTTAAACAATCAAAAGATGCAGTGATGGACAAACCTCATATTTGCCAAAAACTGGCTTTTGTAGTTGCTTGAAGCTTCAGCTCTTCTTCTTGCATCCAGCTGCCTTATCAGCTCTGCTCTTAGTTTCATCTCCTTTGAAACTCCATTTGTGAGGATTAAGATGCAAACACATCCAATGAAGAAGATGCAGACAGAAGCAGATATCAGTATAACTAATGTCTTGAAGGCTCTTTCATCCACTTTTCCCATTATGAACTTCCTTGGAATAATGACAACACCTATCTGCAAAATGCACAAAACCGGAAAAAAAAATTAACAGTTCGACTTCTGGAAGACTTAGGGTCCGAATGGCGATATACGAACAACTCTGTGGTGCGGTTATAATAGTAACAAAAACATATAGATACATAAGTATATATAGAATTTTTTGTTAATATTAACTGCGGTGCGGTTTGTAACCATTCATAGCCTTAAAAGACTCTTGATGCAGAAAACTTACAATTGGAAGTCTCTTGAGATTCAGATAAAATGAATCAAGGTAATACTGTTGGTCACCAAGCCTTGCATTGTCAGCATGAACAACGTCAGGGAGGTGACTACCATAAGTCTTCTCTAACCAATGAGCTCCTGTCTTAATAGCCCACTCCTTCGAATCAACGGCTTTCATCAGCTTAGGCCCTCTTGATGTATTCGTTAGCAGAGGACCATCTGTGGAAGTAGCAAGCAAGTATCCTTCTTGAGATGTCAGATAAATATGCCCACCATGGACTTCCACAAGCTCTCTCATCAACTGCCCCACGCTGTAAAGCGCAGTTGTCACCCCAACAACAGCCACAATGCTCTTGTTCGAAGCATCAAAGACGGGCAAAGCTGCCGAGAGGAGCGGAGAGTCCATGTATTTGCTCACCGTCACATGCCAAGAAGCTTCACCATCAGGCACCTGTGAGATCCCCGCGATGTTGATGAGATCATCAGGTGGAATCTGAAGAGGCTTCCCTAGCTTTGCGCCTGTGATTGGATCGAGCTGCTGCTGGTACCATATGGCAGTCATGTTCCCGTGTATCGTCTGGTTGCTCCAGCCGTGACCCATTGACATTTTAACATCTTCAAGGCCCGTCGTGCCGCTGATGGAATAGTTTTTGAGGTCGGAGTAGATATAGAAGGTGCTGCTACTTGCTGGATCTCTGTGGAAGGCTTGGACAAAACCGTTTCTGTAGTTTATGGTTATGGCATTTAGAGCTTTGGCACTAGCAAACAGAGCCCATGTCACATCTTTCATTGCTTGATACATCTGATTAAAAAAGTTTTAACAATTAATATAAAAAGCATCTCAAAATCAAAACAGAGAATAGAGAAACAGAAAATGGAACCTCAACAAGTTCTTCTTGAGTGGTTGGCTTGTCATATTTTTTAATGACATATTCAGAGAGCTTGACCTGAGCTGTTGTTAGCTCGGATGTGGTGTTTAAAACGCTCCACATCCTTAAGATTGGACGCTGAAGAAGCTCGTAACGAAGACCATTTGCTAAGTTTTGAAGCGATTGCTTTGTGTATATCCTTGTGAAGTGCCATGTTAGTATGGTTAAAAGCCCAATTAGAATTGCTAGCATCACCTGCACACACACAGAGAGACACATCTCAACTTATAAATCTTCCACCTTTCTTATCAAAAGATTGATCATAAACTAAACTAACCATTATAGCGAGGCGAACGACAAAGACACTGTAGTAAGAAGACAAACAGTGACTGCTTGCGTATTGAAACTGTTCTTGCTCGACATCTCCGCGTATGATCCTTGTCTCTCTTGGCGACTCTGGGTTACTTCTCGAAGGGGTAACCCATTCAGTCATTTTATTGAACAGTTTAGTGATCTTCTTCTTCCTTGGACCCATTGGGGAATCAGGAAGACTCTCAATACTCACTGAGAAGCTATCTCTTTGCATCTTTAATTCTGCTCAGAGACGAAGACACATGTTGGGGTCTTTGTTGTTGTTGTTGTTGGGTGGTTTTTTTTTATTTAGTGGAAAGCTAATGACTTTACTGCTTCTTGTGTCACTCCCCACTCTTTTATCAAATACCAACCCAAAAAAGAAAATTAATATTTTAGTAATAAAATTAGAAACCCATGAAGCAAAAATGGTAAAGCTTCTCAAACTTTTGTAGAATTGAGAAGCAGAGACTGGAGAATAGAGAAGTAGAGACAGTGTTCTTATTTATATATACAGAGAATAAAAAGAAAGATGAAATCTTTTGTTCTCTTTTTAACGAAATCAAATAAACGAAAAAGCAAAGATCTTCGAATTTTGGCCAGTGGGAATGTGTAGAAGGTAATACAGATTATATTTGGCTTCTTCAGGTCCACAGTCCACAGACACTACAGAGGATGTACGGAGTGAAGAAATTTTCCAAATTTTAGTATTGTTTTTTTAATAATTTTAAAAAGAAAGAAATAAATTATTAACGGACCTAACTTTGGGTTTTTATTTTATTTTGCAGAATATAATTCATTTAGATTTGAGTTGTCTCTCTCTCAGAAGGTTTTAAAGATTTGAGTGTTTGTGATTTGCTGTTTAGGGTTTTGTCTTTTGCTTATAGGATAACAGAATATGTACTTTACTAACTTTTTAATGATAATTACACCATCCATTTTTCAAAGAGTGTTGCTTTGATTTTCATACAAATTACGAAAATGATTGAAGTTTATTTATGTTTTTAATAATTATATTTGTTTAACCAATAGTGTCTAAGATAAATAAATTTATTTATATGTTTAATGCATTTTACATTATTATTAGGATTAAATATGTAGAAAGTTGTATGGAAAATCTAAACTGACATTCTTAACCTAAAAAATAAGAAAAAGTGTCAAAATAACTCACATTATATAAGACGTACATAAATTTGATTTAAATTTTCCGTATATGTAGCTTTTAAAGAAAATTATTATACAAATAAAAAAAGAGAAATTCTATATGATAGCTTTTTTTAAGTTTTTTTTACAAAAATAGCTCTCAATTATCAAAATAAGTTTTATTAAAACAATAACTCACATTATTTAAATTTACATTTTTGCCCTAGGGTTAACTAATATAAACTTAGGGTTTAGAGTTAAGGGGTGGGGTTTTGGGGATAGGGTTTCAAATTTTAAAAAATAAAAAATAAATATTAAAATTTTCAAAATAAAAAAATATTATTTTGGTCATTTTTTTTCTTTAGGGCTATTTTATGAAAAAAACGAGATCCCATAAAAAAAATTAAAAATACTATTCCAGTTCGGTTCCCTTTAATCAATTCAGTTCTAACTTTTAAATTCAAACTAAAAAAATTCGGTTGCTTTTATTGGTTCAGTATTGTTCAATTTGTCTTTGACTTGATTTTTATTGTTTGTTCAATTTATCCCTATAATTTTCTCTTATAGCTCAAATATTTCCAATGCCGAAACTTTCACTGGTTGACAAAAGAAAAACGTTAAACTTTCATTGGTGGTAAAAAAGAAAAAAATTGTCAATCATATCACGGCGATAATTAGTTTTGACCAAAGTTTAGCAAGAATATCTTGGAGCTTCGTGATCAAGTAACAAATCTATAAAGCATAGTCGGTGTAGTAAACGACCCGTGAACTTGGTAAAAAAGTAACAAATTCATTGATAATTCTTTTTTAATGATTAGATTAAAGGATATTTAGGTGTTTTTTGTAAGTCATTGTATTTTTTAAAAAAATTACAATGAAAGGTTGTGAAGAATTCTTCTCAATATATCTTAAGTTCAAATCTGAAAGGTTGTGAAGGATTTCTCTTAAATCTGGTGGATGTATGTATATTCTTTGATCATTATGTTTAGGATTTAAATCCGCACTATGGAAGCTTATATCTAAAGCCCTATGTTTTTTTTTACATAATCTGATATTCATGTTAACAAAAAGAAGGTACATTCTTGTCTGTATATAGTAAAATATATCTCATATCATTATTAAAAGTATAAAACACATACTTCAATTCACTAGTAAAAAAAACTCAAATAGCAACGACAAATAATCGTGGCTATAGGAAAATTTTTGTAGCTATATGGAAGTTTTGCTACGAAAAGCCACGTTTATGTTTTCGTAGCTATATGATCGTAGCCATTTTCGCATCATAGCAAAATCGTAGCAAATTGATACGACGTTGCTGCGAAAAGAAACGTGGCAATTTGCTACGTTATAAATCGTGGCATCTTGCTACGTTTTGAGACGACCGTTTCGTGGCAAATTTGCTACGATGTTGCTACGTCCTTTTCGTTGCAACTTACCACGAATTTGCTACGATAATTTCGTCGCATATTGCAACAAAAAGGAAACAAATTTTTCATTTCATTTGTTTCCTTTTGGTCCGATTTTCCTGGGTTTTGGTTTTGATTCTGAACAATTTAAAAAAAAAGCTAGAACAGAAAGGGAATTTATATTACATTAGCTTCCTAAAAGTTCAAAAGATCCACAAAACATTCAAAAGATAAACATTCAAACATTCAAAAGGTTCAAACCATGAAACCATAATACATAAACAGCCACATCTACACCTACAATCCAAGTTCATTACACCACATATCTAAAGCAGAATTGTTAGTGGTGATGAGATGTTGAGGTTGTGCATCACCTGGAGCTTGAGGCTGATCGTGAGGTGGAGTTGGAGCTTGACCGTGGCCTTCAGGTTGAGCTTGACCTTGAGGTGGAGCTGCAGAATGAGAGGGAGAGTGATGCTGAGACTTACTTGCTTGTGCAGCAGAAGCTTGAGGCTGAAGAAGTTGCAGAATCATGTTGAGAGTTGACTGAGTTCTAGCTGTGCCTTCATTGAAGTCAGTCTTCAAAGCATGAACATCAGACTTGATTTCGTGTGTGAGAGTCTCCAGGCCAGAAACCCGCATCTCCATGTTTATCTCTCGCTTGAGTGCAGCAGGGACAGACTCAGAAGGACGCTTGTTCTTGTACTGAAGATTGCCAAGACCATAAATGGTGCCCCTGCGTGTCTGTCCACGCTGAAAAATACAAACACAAGACAGCATTACCACAGAGAACAATCAGTCATAAATATACAGTGACAATCAGTCATAAAAATACAATGATCTTGTTATAAATTCAATAATAAGAGTGGAGAAACATTGGGCCAAAAACAGTAAGAAGGAACAAAGACAATGAGCAGGAGAGATTATTAACTTGATGTATTCTTCGTTTAGGAGAAGGCGCTTTGAAGTTCTTGTGGCAGCCGTTGAGTCAGTTTGGCTATCTCCAAGAGGAGATCCATCTTGTAGCATCTCTTCAACCGCTTGCTAAACCTCCAGAACCAGTGCCTCTGCTCCTTCGTTAAGGAAGGTCCCATCTTTACGGCAGTGAGTCTTCCTCACAAGGTCGGGATATGAAACTGGTCCCTCCAGACCTTCCTCAACAACCTACAACAAAGGGAAGAAGATAAAGTTATATAATTAGCAATTAAAGGAGGGAATAAATGAAAGTAAAAAGAGATGGTAAGCTGACCATGTTATACGCAATATTTGCAAAGGTGCGTGGTCATGCACCATGGACGTGCATCTTCAGCCCTGGAGGAGCAGCACAACGAGATTCAGCTGCTGATTGGCTCTTGGCTTTTGCTTCAGCTGTGGACCAATTCGCAAGGATCGTTTCCCAGTCAGTCGCACTGATGTAACTTGGCTGCTTGTTTTTCTGGCTGATGCGTCCGCAGATAGTCACTTCAGTCTGAAGCTTCCATTTGAAGTAGATTTCTTCATGAAATTGGTCTTCCCAGTAGTATTGTTGCTACAAAAGAAGAGAAGTAATTAGAAGCAAAATATTAAGGAGTAATTAATAATGGAAATGGGAATGGGAATGGAAGTTCACGATCACTTACAATGAATGAGTGCCACCAACTTGTTCTCTTCTCCACTGGAACCTTTAACCAGCTTTGCCACGGCCCCCAGAAGTTTCCCTGCCATGTTGATTTTATAAGCTCATAGACTTCAGGATCAACTCCGATCCTGCAAAGACAATGCATAAAACATCAGATAAGAACATGTAACAACACCCATTTACTACAACAGTATAACTAACACTTAGCTACTAAGTTCATTAACTACATGGTAAATGATATCACTTACCACAATGCTCCATTGATCTTATCAGGATGGAGGTGTGGTTGATTAATTCGGGTTGGAGCACGTAGCAGAGCCTCTTCTGTTCTCGTCGCATAAGTTGGAGGAGGAGGAGGAGGAGGAGGAAGAGCCGCAGATGAAGTTGAAGAGCCGAGCACTCCAGGAGGTCTTGTTGGTTGAGAAGAAGCAGGAGTCCTACCAGGAGGCATTGAAGCGGCTCTCAATTGGGGTCTCACGTTTCTGACATCTGCAGAACGAGAAACAGAAGAAGCGTTAAGATTGAAAAACTCAAAACCCTAACTTGAAACCGAAATGAAAACACAAAATCAATACCCTACTCGAAACCAACAGCAACACCGAACCCCAAATCGAAACCCTAATCAAAACCCAAATCGAAACCCTAATCAAAACCCAAAATCGCAAACCCTAATCAAAACCGAAATCAAAACCCTAATCAAAACCGAAATCAAACCCTAATTTGAAACCCAAATCAAAACCCTAATCAAAACCGAAATCAAAACCCTAATCAAAACCGAAATCGAAACCCTAATGAAATACGCAATGAATCGACAGAAACAGAGAGATCGAGAGAAATCGAGACCTTACCTTCAAGATTCAAGCCTGGAGGGCGAGGACGACGACGGTCCTTTGAAACCGTCAAAATATCTTGAATTATTTGGCCTGTCAAAATAGCTACGAAAAATTCTACGAAAAGTGCTACGAAAATTTTTCGTAGCAAGGTCAAAATATCTTGAATTATTTGGCCTGCCCATTGTCGGGCCGAGGGGACGTTGCATTCAGAATAAACCACGATCTTTGCTACGAAAAGGTCTCGTGGCTTATTACGTTTTGTATTTTTTTCCCGACACTTGCGCACGATGGATGATGGGACGTTTCTTTCAGTGGGTTGCTACGAATTTGATACGGTTTTGGTAACCGTAGGTACGTTTTCTTTTTTAAAATAAATTAAAACTAAACCTACGATAGAATCGAAGCAATTCGTAGCTAAGTGACACACGAATTGACACGTTCCATGATCGTAGCAAGTTGCTACGTTACTTTCCATAGAAAAATCGTAGCAATGTCTAGCCACGATTTTCTTTCGTAGCACAATCGTAGCAAATTTGCTACGATTTTGTTACGATTTGCTACGTTTATCTTTTGGTAGCTAAAACGTAGTAAATTCGTAGCTTTTTTCTTCTTAGCTGTGATTTTACCGTAGCAACTTCGTTGCTATTTGAGTTTTTTTTACTAGTGATTTCAAATTTGAAGTTATATATTATATTCAAATATCACAAAAAATATATAATTAACTCATCTAGATAACAACAAAAATGTATGGTTTCCAGATATTTGTATTAGAATTTTCGTGTGTTGTTTGTGATGAAAGCAAGATGCAAATCTAGCTTTAGCATCAAATCAATCACAAATGAGACCAAAATCCAAAGAAAAAGATTTGAAAATCTAGAGAAAATCTCAAAAGGGGCTGATCAGAAGACTTAGGTGAATGGTAATGATGTGTGCTTAAAAAAAGAAATGTGCACGCATGGTTACTAAAACTTGTAAGCCTTTGAATCTTCAATGTTTCACACGCATTTCATATACGGATATGTATAGTTATGATTTAGTATAATCTTTTGATTAACATGGTGTGCTCTTTGGTCATTAGTGGTTGTGGAGCAAAAGCCACCAAGGGCAAGTTGATCATAAATAATCAACACATGGGTTATCTCTACAGCTTTTAAATAGTGATATCTATATTATTAAAACTGAAGTACGTTTTGGTACAGTTTGGAAACTTAGATAGTAGATTAAATGAAAGTTGTTGGAAACAAAGATAGCAGATTAACTATATTTTTTATTTACATATTTAGTCACTGTATTTCTTTCTCATTTACAGATTCTGTCGTTTGGAAACTTGGATAACAGATTAAATGAGAATTGTTTGGAAACACATATAGTAGATTAAATATTTCTTTTTATTTACACATTTAGCCATTGCATTTTTTTCTTATTTACAAATCTGCCACTTCACTTAAAATTAAAAATTTAAATTAATTAATTACAATGAATTGTTTTTTTTTTGCTGAAAATAAAAACACAAACTGTAATATATAGTATATATTAATTTGCTACAATACAATTTTCAAGAAAACCAAATATCATAAAATTAATAATAATTCATAAAAACCTACTGTAAAAAAATAAATCATTTTTAAATAAATAAACAAAAAAATCAATAGGTTAATATATGAATATTACAATTACATCAAATTTCATCAAGTTATAAAATTATAAATATAATATTACGTACAGATAAAAAATTATTATCAAACATCTATATTATAATATAATATATTCTACTCTAAATATATTTTACAAAACATAAAAATATAAATGGACATTTTATAAAATCAATGGTTTATAAATTTACATTGAACGCAAGTTAAATCCAACACCCGCGCGGGTCAAGATCTATTACATATTATTTAGTTATGTATCATCATGTGCTAAATAGTCTAGTAAGTTGAAAATACAAATGATAAATCTTTGGTGCAAAGAGTTATTAGCCACTAAAGTGTGAATTAATGACACCATGCCTTACTAAAATAAACATATATTTCATAGTTTTCTTATAAATATGGTCTATTTAGATGACGGTCTACCTCATGTGGTTGACCTATTTGTAAAACACTGTAAATATCGCGCTGTAAGCTTAAAATATCAAATCCTGAAGGAAGAAAACTCGTCCAAGCTAATATGATTCCAAAACAATAGACTAGACTATTAACTGAAGACGTTTTATTGGCAATGATACTAGTGGTAGGTTCCAACAAAGGATGACCAATGGAACGTAAATGTTTAAACATAGACGTATCTAGTTTTGTTACATATAACTTGAATATTCTTGCATCCTTTCATCAGGTCTTCTACCTTATTTTCAACCTTCTTTGCTGGAGAATTTATGGTAGACACTGCTGGAATTGATAGTTAACATTGGATATATTAGAAGCACTACAAGAAAACATAAACGTGATGACGGCCGAATTCGTGGTTATTTCGTCGTAACCGGCCCTTTACGACGAAACAACCACGAAAGTCAATTCGTCGTCAGAGCACATTTCCTCGCTAATTCGTCGTAAGGTAACGAGAAAAACTTTCATCGTAAAGAAGAGTTTACTATTTCGTCGTACAAGACACATAAGGTAACGACTGCACTTTCCTCGTAAAGTCCACGCTCCGTTTCGTTGTGAAAGACACATAAACTTTACGACGAATCTGCGTGTCTTCTGTAGTAAATTCCAAGTAAACTTTAAGGAGGAATTTACGTCGTTTTCCTCGTAAATGACTTACTAAATTTACCATCTGAAAAAAAATAATTGTATTATTAAACATTTGAAAAAAAAAATATATATATTATTAACATTTTAAATTCATCATCCTATCTAATCAACAAATTCCAAAAACTTATCTAAAACTTCCCTACACTAAACCACCTAATCAATCTTAATCACCCTAAACTAACCACCTAACCTAAACTAGAGAGATGGTAGAGAGAAGTACCTTTCTTGGCGAAGGGGAGGGAGTACCTACGAAATGAGAAGTGAGATGGTCCAGGTATATATAGGGAAATAGATTTTGTCGTAAACTCCCCGTGAGTTTACGAGGAATTAACTAGGCCCACGTTTTCATTTTTAAATTTCGTCGTAAACTCCTCGAGAATTTACGAGGAATTAACTAGACCCGCTTTTTTAATTTTAAAAGGAATTAACTAGGCCCTCTCTTTTTTAGCCACGAGGATTTTACGACGGAATTTTTGACGTGGAACTAACCAGTCCCGCGTTTTCTTTTATGAGTAGTTTATGACGATTTCTTAGTACCGTATTTCTCTTTTACGAGGAAATAACAAGGATTTATTCGGAATCCCTAAAACCTGAACCCCAAACCCCAAGTTCCTTAACTTATAAACTCTATCGCTACTTTCTAAACCCTCAATCCACAAATCCTTTAACATTTTGCCTAACCCCAAAATCAGTTTATTAATTTAATTTTCATAATTAAACAAACTAAACACATGCAATAAGTCTGAAAGCCATCATTTGATTTATATAAAAAAAATTACATCATCATTCGGATACATGACATTTTCATCATCACTAGAAACATTATCATTTTCATTAAACTCGTTTTCAACAGCTTCGTCCGTGGAATCGTCGGGAAGATCTTCGTATTCACGATTATGCGGATCAATGAGAAAGATGTCATCAATTTGTTGTTCAGGTTCCTAGACTTCATTGATGTGTTCTTCTTGCAAAGGTGGTTCTTCTCCAGCGATTATTCGTCCACGAGGTGTAACTTTGATAACAACTAACCAATTTATTCCCGAGTCTTTCATCCGAGTGTATGGAAATTTTTGAAATTGGTAGGTGACATTTTACTAGGAATTTACGAGGAAACATAGTTGGTTAGCCCCAACCAAAAATACATTTACAACTAAAAAGTAGGTGGACACGATATTTCATCACTAAAAAAATGTACAACATTTCGTCGTAAAACACACGCTAAATTTACGTCTACTTTATGAAGAAACTCATTTACTACGTAAAATACTTGTTAAGTTACTTCTTTTCTACGATGAAACTTTATTGTCGTTATTTTACGATGAACTTACGTTAACTTTTATGCTCCTTGTAAACTACTCGTATAGTAGACGTAAATTTACGAGTCCTCTTTTTCCTCGTTAATTTTCGTAGTTAAGATGAGGTTTTCTTGTAGTGAAGGATCAACTCTCTTAAGACAAGTTAATTTTAAATGGTTTGAGCATTCTACAAGATGTATTGGCATTCGGACGCAGAGCCACTAAACATTCCAAAAGATATTGTGATCAGGTTTTCTACACAAACTAAATTACATTATACTAATTAGCATCATGTTTTTTTTTGAAACAACTAATTAGCATCATATATTACTCATTAACTCTGTTTCAAAAAAAGTTACTTTAAGATTATTTTTTTTGTTTCAAAAAAGTGTCATTTTATATTTAAAATGTAACTTTACATATTTAATAATTTTTACATTTTTTTGTCATCAACTTATAGAGACTCATACTGACTTTATGAACCACATCGGAAGATCTGCATCCATGTAAACGACGAAAGACGGTTGCTTCTTTACACTGCGTGCTAGGCTATCCGCCTTAGTATTTTGCATTCTTGGTACATAGATAATCTCTGATCGGAAGAAACATTATTTCAGGATTTTTAAATCTTCCAAATAACTTGAAAAAGCTGGTCATTCTTTTGGTTCCGAATTCATCTTCACCAGTTGAGAACAATCCGTTGCAAACGTGACCTGAAACTGCCGTAAGTTTCTCATACATTCCATTGCCCAAAGTAGCGCTTCCATCTCTGCATGGAGAGGAGATAGACTAGCTCTAACATTTCTCGCCCCCATCAGCCCATCAAATCCTTCTAGAGTACTAAACCAACCTTGACCGGAGAAAGTATCATTCTCTTTCCAAGAACTATCTGTGAAATACTATCTTCCTGGAATTGACGGTAGTGTCATAACCTCAGCGGTTTGTGTTGTCCCCTGTTCGTTCAATATATGTATCTCAGCCCAGAGTGTTGATTCTGTTTCTGCCAACTTAGGAGTGTCCCTAGGATCAATATCCAGGTTACTAAAGACTTTATTATTCCTTCCTTTCCAAATGTACCATAGTATCCATGCAAACTGATGATCATCCATCTGAGGAAAGACTCTCCAAAAAAGATGATCCATGTTTGTGAAGAGAGAAGATGTTGGGAAAACATCTGGATTTGATGGTATCTTCGAGAGAGCCCAAACCTGAAATGCTGGAGGACATTCAAAAAACACATGGTTTATCGATTCCTCATAGGCTCAACATCTTGCACCACATATGTCCCCTTCTATCCCTCTTGCATGCAGATTTTTCTTGACTGCTATACATCCAGTCACCAATTGCCATAGAAAATGTTTTAACTTTGGTGGACACTTTATTTTCCAACAGAACGCCTTTAATACATCGATTGTAGGTCCAAACATTAAATAAATTTTACCATTTAGAATAACCAACAAATTTTTATTTAAATTATTTTCATTTGACTAATTGTACATTAAATAAAGATAAACTAGTATAATTTGTAATTCTCTTAATCTTTGGGAAACGTGTCAACTTGATATATTTTTTTGTAAAACTGCAGGAGTTGTAATTAGTTATAGGTTCGAATTTTAAAACCTATCTACCATCCAGTGGAAATTATCATTAATAATTTTATTTCATAACATATTAAAATTTATATGGGTTTACCTATTTTTTCAGGTGAATTCTAGATATGGTTTTTGCGGTTCGGATCATCCATATAATATACATAAATAAAGGGTAATAGTAGTGAGATTTTTTCAAATATGATCTAAAATTTCAAGTCAAACACAAAAATAAATCATGCTTTTTTTTAAAAAAACTTTATTTTTTCCTATTCACCTTAGAAGTTTGAGTTATTCACGAAAATGCCATCACATTTTCTTTTCTTTCTTTTTTTGAAAATGATTATTTTACCTTATCATCCTCATTTTCACCAAGTATTTACAATATTGCAATTTCCATCAATACAGTAACCACCATGAACAACAAATTTGAAGCTCTTAATGCCCCAAAGTTTCGATGTTTACTCTTCATATCTTATTATTTATGCACACAAACCACATCTCTTTCACTCTCTTCAAATTCATCCAAAAAACTAAGATTTTGATTCCAAGCTTTGTAAGGTTCATAGAGACATTGAATCTCATGATTTGTGGTCATTAACGACTTGGTAGCTTTTGTAGTGAAGTTTTGGGTGCTTGGAGAAGCAAAGCAAGTAATCTCACAGGCTCAAGATATGAAATCATGTTTTTTCTTAGATCTGTTCGCGAAGACTTTCAGAAGACTTCGCTAGATGAGTTCTCCATCAAGAAGACTTCCCAAGAAGTCTTCTAACTCTCCTTTATTAAGAAAAAAAACCGAAAATCCCATAGAAGACTTCTCGAGAAGTCTTCTTGGATAAATATGTTAGTTTTGCAGTTGACCGAAGTTTGTCAGAAATTTTACTTTTTATAGAAGACTTCTCTTCTCGTGAAAAACTTCTATAGAAGTCTTCTGAAAGTTTTCCCGAAGTCTTCTCACTGTCGCAAGAAGTCTGTGAGGGTTACTTTTGCAATTGAAAAATAATAGTGAAACATTTAATATTAATGAGACTTCTCAAATTTTATTCCGGGTTTTGGTCAAACTTTTGGCTGTGAGAGAAGACTTCTATATCTCTGGAAAAGTCAAATATAGTCAATTGCAAAAGTATTCCAGGTACACTTCTTGCGACATTGAGAAGACTTTCAGAAAATTTCTATAGAAGTCTTCCCTGAGAAGACTTCCCTGAGAAGACTCCCCAAGAAGTCTTCTATAAAAAGTCAAGTTTTTGACAAACTTAAGTCAATTTCAAAACTAACATGTTTATCAGAGAAGACTAAGTCTAGCATTTTCGAAAAAAAAATCAAATTTAAAATTAAGTCAATATTTTCAAAGGAAGACTTTTCAAGATGTCTTTTGTAGAGTAGATTTCTTAAGAAGTCTTCCTTCGTAAATTTGCAGTTGCAAAAATGACCTAAATAGAAGACTTCTTAAGAAGTCTTCTACGTCACTGTTTAATAAACTTTCATTTTCTCTACAATTAAAATGACTTTTTAATATTTTCTTATTAATTCATGTGTATTAGTCAATATTGAGGCTCCTGGATGAAATTCATAACTTAATTAGTAATAATTATAAGATTTCAAATATTTATGTGTACTAATGTTTCTAGCTAATCCGAGAAGACTTCTACGTTAGATTTTCAAAAGTGTAAAGTAACTTCAAGGTATGTTTTTAATTTTCAAAAGTGTTAAGTAACTTCAACAATATCAAGTCATGTGGTTTAATGTGTCTTTTTAGATTATAAGGTATAATTTTTTATTTACATGAGATTTAAAGTTTCAACTTTCACTTAAAATTCAAGTTTGATCTTTTGTGAATTGACTAAGTTTTCTTGTGAAATCATCTCTCTTAGTTTTAGTAAATTCGACTAAAATATTGTGTTGTTGTGTTTTGTTATGAGTGGGTAGAATGGTTAAAAAAAAATTCTTGGTATGTTATATCAATAACTTCAATAATGTCAAGTAGGCCTGGGCACCATTCGGTTTCGGTCCGGGTGATTCCGATTTTTGGATTTTCGGTGTTATCCTCAGAAGTACCATTCGGGTTTTACTAAATATCGGATCGGGTTCGGTTCGGTTCTTTCCGGGTTCGGTTCGGATCGGATGTAACTAATGTTTCAAATCGTCCAAAAATATATTTTTTAAACTTAAAAAATTGAATTTTTTTTTTCCAAAATATATAAATTGTTTACAAATCTAATTAAAAATTAGTTAAGCTATCTAAATTAACTAAAAATTATTCAAAATAGCAATTAAAACAAACTAAAAAATATTTTGAATATTCTAAAATATCTAAATCATCTTAAAATATATAAAAACATTAATATATTTAACTAATTTCGGATATCTTCGGATCCTAGTTTGGATTTCGGTTCGATTCGGGTTATAACCAAACACCAAAGTACTAAGCTCATAACTCTCGTCCGGATATTTTTGTATAACAGTTCGGATTCGGTTTCGTTTTTTTCCGGTTCGGGTTTAGGTAGATACTTCGGGTTGAGGTAAAAACGCCCAGGCCTAATGTCAAGTACTTTGGGAAAAACATGAACATATATACCAAATTCTTTTGATTATCTTTTCAAGTTTACAAAAGAATTCACAACTAAAATAGTACACAAACAAATCATAAAACATACTATAAACAAAACTATTATACATGGAGCTAAATATCATTCCTCAACATAGATAAGCTTGGACTCTACTTGACATCATTCCTTTGTACCACTTTGGGCAGAAGACTTCGGAAGACTTCCCGAAGACTTCGTGGGAAGTCTTCTAGCATAAAATACATTAGAAGACTTCCCAAGAAGTCTTCCAAGAGTCTTCCAAGAGTTTTCTGAGAAATCCGCAAAGCCTGACTCAGATCTGAAAAAATCTGCTTTTCAAAAGCATTCAAATGGCTTCAAAACAGAGAAAACTTCAAAAATAAATTATTTATGCTTAAATAATAACCAAAACAATAAAATTAGGTTGAATCTATAATTATTTTAGAATCTAATATATAAACACACACAAATACATATCCAAAATTTGTACCACTTTGGGTAGAAGACTTCCTGAAGTCTTCGTGGAAAGTCTTCTAGCATAAAATGCATTAGAATATTGGCCTAAAGTATTCCGAGAGTCTTCTGAGAAGTCTTCCAAAGTCTATCTCAAATCTGAAAAACCTGCAAATTCAAAAACATTCAAATGGCTTCAAAACAGAAAAAAACAGAAAAAAACTTCAAAAATATAATTTTATGCTTAAATAAAAAAAAAACAAAGCAGTCACATTAAGTTGAATATATAGCATTTTAGAATCTAATATATAAAACACACAATAATACATATCAAAAATTTATAAATCTACATTTGAATGAATGAAAGATGAGAACCATGTAATGAAAAATCTGCAAAAATAAAGATAAATTAGTGAGAAGACTTAAGGAAAAAATGAGAAATGGATTTAAAGTTTGGTGTTTTGATGTTCAAAGATATTAGAGAGAGGTTGGAGAGTTTTAGAGTGAGAAACATTACAATTTTGTTGCAGCCATTTGAGAGTAAGAAAGAAAATGTGTAAATTTTCTTTATATATGGAGACAAAAATTTCAAATAAGTTAAATATGTTCGATACAGAAGACTTCTTGGAAAGTCTTCTAAGAGAAGACTTCTTGAGAAGTCTTCTCTTAGAAGACTTCTTGAGAAGTCTTCTAGACGCTAAAATCAAATACATGAAAAGACTTTTGGAAGACTTCGCCTTAGGCGGGAAACCTAAATTCTACTAAAATTTAGGCGGAAATATGTCAGAAGACTTCCAAGAAGTCGTTGGAACTCTTCTGGAACTCTTCTAGAAGTTTTCCAAACCATAACCTAATCAAATAACTTACTTAATAGAAAAAAACAATTTATTAAACTTAATATCAACTTATAAAGCGTTTAATATACACAGTACTAAACACATGTAGGTTAATTTTTTTAAAAAAAAGTTAAGATTCTAAAATCAAACACTAAATACAAAAAATACTATAACATATGTTACTAAATCCTAAACCAAAGTCTTCTAGGCGTCTTCCAGGCCCTATAATCAAATAACTAAGCAAAAACACTTCCTTAAACTTAAAAGAAACTTAGAAAGTGTTTAAATCAAATAATTAGATAGTCACTAAACAAATATATGTCAAACTATAAAAGAATTAAAAAGATGATATTTCAAAATCTAACCCTAAAAATACCAACAATACTATAACATATGTTACCAAACCCTAAACCGAAGGCTATCATGACTCAGTCTACATCAATTCATCTATGTTAAAAATAAATCAATTTTTGTAAAACTAAATCTCCATCATTTAGAAATGTTTATTAATACATAATTTGATTTTTCTCTTTCAAAATAATTTTTATAAAATTTATTAACTACTCTTAAGATCTAATAGATGAGAAGAATTCCCCTTGAAGACTTCGATTTAGGCGGGAAACCTAAATTCTTCTAAAATTTAGGTGGGAACCCTAAATTCTACTAAAATGCAGAAACCCTAATTCTACTAAAATTTAGGTGGGATATGTCAGAAGACTTCTTGGAAAGTCTTTTGTGGGTCCTACATACCTTATAATCAAATAACTAAACAAAAAAAACACTTTCTTAAACTTTTAAGATACTTAGAAAGTGTTTAAATCAAGTTATTAGATAGTCATTAAACACATATAGGTCAAAATTAAAAAAAAAATAAGATTTCAAAATCTAACCCTAAATATACCAACAATATTATAACATATGTTACCAAACCCTAAACCAAAGACTATCATGAGTTAATTTACTTTCACTCATCTATGTTGAAAATAATTCAATTTTAGTTAAACTAAATTTAAATCATTTAGAAATGTTTATTATTACATGATTTCAATTTTTCCCATCAAAATATTTTTTATAAAAAATTTAAAATATTTTTAAGATCTACTGAACGAGAAGACTTACAAATTAAGAAGTCTTATTTGAGAATACTTCTTTTTAAATCTTTTCACGTGGAGTGTTATAATAGTAAAACTCAATACATGTTTTTTGTTTAGTCATAAGGGATTGTTGTAATTTCACTAGCTTTTTGGATTAATTTTGCATTTGATTGAATTTGGGGTATACTTTTGTATTCAAAATCAAGTTTTGAGTCATTTTTGATAATTTTCCCGATAGTAGTACTATACAAAATAAATTGTTTTTTTGTCAAAAATGCCACAGTTACATTTTTTTTTTGACAACTGTGACAATTGTGACATTTTAATTTAAAGAAAAAATCGCCACAATTTCATTTCACGAAGGTTTTTTATCCTTTGATAAAAGCCTTGCCAGGAATGAAACGATCAGTTAAGGCTTCCTAAAAGTCTAAGAAACGTGCCTGAGTGTGTATAATGTATATATTGTGATATTTGTTTTTTCTTTGGGCGGCCGGAGGAAGTGTGATATTTTTTTTATAAATACATCAACCAAATTTTGTATACATTATTTGAGAAGATAATAATATCTCACTTAAGAGGGTTTTGCATTAGTTAGGGTGTCTGCAATGAATCATTAGTTAGGGACACATGATAAATGTCCATCCTCTAAAAATAAGACTGATATATTCAGGTGGTATCTAAAGTTTTCGTGAGGATAATGTGTATAATTTTATTGTAAGAATAATCCTAATAATCATTTATCAACACACTTGGTATTGATTTTACCGGAAAAAAAGCATACTTGGTATTGTAAATTTGTAATGTGTACGTTTAATAGAGTCCACGTAAGTAAACACCACACTTTCCTTACTATTTTTCTTTTTATAATTATGGTTGGCTGATACTTCATACCGCTTCTTACTGCTACACCAAATGCTTCCTTAAATAAATTATCTTCTACTTTTAATTGCTTTCATTACATCACTACATTGTATATAGTACTAAACAAATACTTATCAAAATAATTTATGGAAATATTAGGTCAGAAACTTGATACGCATTTTAAATTTGAAACTAGTAAGATAATCGTAAAATTATATAACGGTGTGGACGAAATAATTATGAAAACAAAAATAAGAAAAGAATTGATAAACATCTTTAAACAGTAGCTCGACTACGACTAGTTACGAAAACCCCCTCGAGAGAGTTGGACAAGAAAATAAAGTGCAGATGCCGTAAGCATATATATCTCATATACAACTAGTTTTAAGATATAAAATTTTATACAGATAATATAATAGGAGGATAAGATTAAGTGGTACAAAGCACTTAGTAACCATTGGTGGTTTTGACACTTAGAGGGCATTTGATTCGATTTTTTTTCTTTCATAACCTTTATTTTGTTATTTCAAATGTTCATGTGGACCAATCTAACCTATGTGCAGGGCCGGTCATGGACTAAAACCCATAAAACAAAGGTTTTAGGCGCCAAAATATATATATTTATTAGGGGCGCCACTTATCTGAAGGCGTCACTTTAGTATAGTGGTCTTAGACCTTCTTCTCCCGACCAACAGGTAGCCGTTTCGAATGATATCGCCTTTCTCCTCTTTTTTTTTTTTTTTGTTTTTTTGGACAACACCGCCTTCTTCCTTTTTATTAATATTTTTATTCCTTTTTTTGATATTCATCAAAGATATGGACGATTTTATTACCATTTCCAATAGTTCTAGTTTCTTTTCTTATATGTTGTAGTAAATGCTATATTATTAGATAATAAATTTAATTAAAACAGATCTAATTAATCTTTTTACTTTATTAAAAAACAATTTTAGTTTTCTAGTTTTTCTTTTCTATCTCTTTCGGCTAATATTTACTAGAATACACGTATTAACAAGAGATATTATAATAATTAACTTGAATTAGAAATTATTCGTATTAACAATATGCATGCATCTTCTATTATGCCTTTTTATCATTTCTTCTTTCTTATTTTTGTAAATTTAAAAACTTTTGAAATTCAAACACATAAAATTACCATAGAATTTTAATATTCAATGAAACTCTATTATGCTTCTCAAATTTACAAATTGAAATATTGACGTTGAAGTGACTCTATAATATGTTTTGCTCTATTTTATAAATATTATTTTTTATTTTCAGAATTAGTAGAAAAAGTTATCAAGAAATAAAATTTAAAAATAATCAAGTGAACTAATATAAATAATAACAAATGATCTTTCGAATAGCACTGCTTATCTTTCAATACACCAAATATATAAGATAAGTAGCAAATAATGTTTTTTTTGTTAAACAAAAATACAGTTTTAATAATATTTGGTACTATTTTGGTAACATGCTTAAAATATTGTATATTTTTTAATTATAGTTAAGGGGTAAAATTTTGGAGGTCCGCTTTAGGTGCCAGCATAGTCTGGACCGGCCCTGCCTATGTGTACGGGTGTATCTATATAATATTTTTTATTTTCGTGAATTTCAAAACAGATTCTAGAAGTAGACCTGGGTCATCTCTCCCTTGGTTTCTTGAATCAGATGCGAATGTCTTAAGATTTTCTGAATAATAGTTTTAGCTTCTTTTTCTTACACTTTAGATTTCGTTGTTTCCATATTTGGATGACAGTTGTAGCATTTCGAAAATAAAATGTTAGGTACTTATCATATAAAAACGGTACTACAGCATCTGAAAACTAAAGCATATATCAGCCAGCATCTATGCGATTCTATCGACTAGTTTTTTCTTCTTCTTTTTGATTGGTCAACTTCCCTTTAATGAAAAAAAGAATTGTGGACCCTAAAATCCATATTCAAATTTTTAGGTGTTTATGAGTAAAAAAAAAAATAGAGAAAATTACTCAATTAGCATTAAACAGTAACATAATAATGAAAAGGTAAATTCTCTACATGAAGAAACAATAACATATATTGAACTCACGTCCAAATGAACATGTCTATAATTAGTCCACTATAATGTGGATATGATCCGCCCATATGGACAACACACCATTTGACATCCCTATTAACAAGTAAATAGCAGGCTCAAAGAACTTGAACTAGCTACACGTGATCTTCTTAGATCGATATCGTGTTCTTCATCAAATGCGGAGACGACGTGAAAAAGTGACGTATATTCCTTGAGCTGTGTAAATAAACATTGTTTATTAATACAGGTTACGAAAATTAAAAATGTAGTGTTTATGGTCTTGACTGTTCGAGCTCTCGTTACCGAAAAGTTCCAAATCCTCGTGAAGATAGCTTCTTCGTCCTTTTACAGAATTTGATCTCCGTTACCAAGCCGCAACTTCCGTGGTGTGTTACACGTGAAGTCTTGTTTGACTCCCTCCTTTTCAGGAATATGAAGACCGTTTAATATCTTTGACGTGGAGATATTATGATCTTTGTACTTATATGATCTTAGATATGTCATTCACGTGTGGGTTAAATGGCTCTTATCCATTAAATCTCATATACTATTGTTCACAGTCGGTGTTACTTCATATATGTACATTGAGGAAAGAGTTTGGTTACGCGTAAGATTGAGCCTAAAGGGGTGTCTTGGAACAAGTTCTTAGCGGTAGATATGAGACAGTAACTAGTATATTCATTGACCAGATAAGAAAAATGATGTGGTGGATTTTAATAAAGACATATATACGTGGACTCAGCCACATAGTTTACACCTTTGGAAAGAGGGGAGACTTCAAAAAGAATGGAGTCTCGGTGAATCTGCAGACCCAACTTGTTTCGTGTGCTCTTCTTATGTTCTAACTTCTAAGCTCAGCGCAAATCAAGCAGGCCCTAATCTGATACCAGACCATTAACAAAGCCTACTTGTTTTCTATATTTCTCATCTTGGATTTTTAAATTTTGATATATGCTGTCAAACTGTTATGTATGAGGCCCTAAGGCCACCAATATTGTACCAGTACAGGAAGAAAGGTCCACTTGAGAAGAGACAAGATGGGAGTAAAGAGGATGAAGATCACGCAAAGGACTAAGGAGGAAGGGAGGAAGGATCTAGCAACGGCTTCGACACTAGCACATGGGATGTTGGTGACGTGTCTATTGCTTTTAGGAAGTTTGCTTTTCTATAAGAGTAGTACGAATAATCAGAGTTGTTATCGAGAGAGAGGATCGATCTTTGTGACGAGAGAGAGAGTACTCTTTGTAAAAACTCTAAAGCTTGTATTTACTTGTTTGTTAAGGAATTATTGAAGGTTTCTTTACAAACATGTCTTTTACATTACTAGTCGTAACAAACTTGGTATCGGAGCAAGACGAACCTGGAGACTTGTGATGGCACCGAAGAAGAGTGACGACAAAGTGGAGGAGCTGATTCAACGGTTCGTTGCGGTTGAAGGAAAGTTGTCGACGATGGATGAACGGATGAACGAGATGATGAGAATGATGGCCAGTGGGTTTGAGCGACTCGAAATGAAGAAGGTAGATCAGACAGAGGGAAAGAATCGGCGAGAAGAAGGGCTGATATCCTCTGGCTCGTTCTCCAACCCAATCGACGCTCTCAACCGACACTGCATCAGGGCGAAGGATCGGGAAAGGCGATCATGGAGGAACCAGTGAGCGCTTCCGGTAAAAGAGGAACGGTGGGAACGGGTCTCGAAACCGGCTCCGTCATGACCCGACGACCATGGAGAGCTCTGGATCACCGAGACGAGACGCTCGCGCGAAGGATCGAGATACCTTTGTTCACCGGCGAAGAAACGGAAAACTTGGTGCTTCGCGTGGAGCAATACTTTGAGTTGGAGGACTTCACGGAGGAAGAGAAGCTGAGGGCGGTGAGGATGTGTTTTACCGGCGATGCTCTGCCGTGGTATCGTTGGGAGAGAAATCGGAACCCATTCCTCAGCTGGGAGCAGATGAAAGTAAGGGTACTGGAGCAGTTCACGACGTCCAGCGATAACAGCACCGGAGAACGCGTGCTCCGTCTCCGACAAAAGGACACGGTGAGAAATTTTCGACGCGATTTCATCGCCCTAGCGTCCAACGCGCCAGAGATACCCGACCCAATACTGGAGTTGGCAATTGTAACAGGGTTGCGGCCCCAAATCAAGGCCGGCGTCAAGCTGATGGGGGCGAAGGGGTTACAAAAGGTTATGGATGTGGCGATATTGGTGGAGGATTGGTCGAAAGATGGAGAACCGGAGGAGGAGACGACGGAGCCAGTGCCAAAGGTGGGGCGAGCACCTAATGGTCGTTTCCAAGCCCAACAAGGGAAACAGGCCCAAACCGGATCTAATCAAAATAAGACCCGGCCCAACCAAACCACTACGACGTCGTCGAATTCAACGGGGATGAAACCTAATCACAATAGGTTGAAACCCCCTTTTCGTCGTCTGACGCCGGCGGAGATCGCGAAATTGTTTCAAATGCGATGAGAAATACGTGTACCCTCACAAATGCGCGCAGGCAGAGTTGGTTGTATTGATGGTGCTCGAAGATGGAACGGAGTTGGATGTATCGAATTGCTCCATGGAGTTAGAAGAGACGGAGGATTCGAAGGAGGTTGAAGTTGCAGAGATCTCTATCAGTTCGATCGTGGGAATTTTTTCATCACGTACGATCAAACTGTGAGGGACATTGCAAGGGAAAGAAGTGGTGGTTCTAATAGACAGCAGCGCGAAGCATAACTTTGTGTCTAGCGCACTCGTGGAGCAGCTGAAGCTAGAACCCGACCAGACTCGAGGTTACAGCGTGTTAACCGCCGGTGGAGTGACGTTCAAAGGAGCAGGAATGTGCAGTAACTTGGAGCTCGAGCTACAAGGGTGCACGATCACATCCAGCTTTCTGCCATTGGAGTTGGGCAGTGCTGATGTCATCCTGGGGATTCAGTGGCTCGAGAAATTGGGGAACGTGAAGGTGAACTGGAAGTTGCAGGTTCTCCGGTTCAAGATAGGCGCACACAAGTACGTGTTACAAGGAGACCCTAGCCTTTGTTGTTCACCAGTCTCTCTGAAATCGATGATGAAAACTTTGCAGAACGATGGGGAAGTTATGAGGGTGGAGTATAATGGGATGGTGTTGAAGGAAGATGCCACAGCTCCTACCGCTGCAGTACCTCAGTGTTTACAGAACATCTTGGAGGAGTACAAGGAGGTATTTGCTGAGCCGTCGGGGCTTCCTATCTCGAGAGGAAAGGAGCATGCGATCACACTGAAGCAAGATACAAACCCAGTGAACATAAGACCGTTTCCCTCAAGCACAGCGAGAAGAGATTGAGAAGCAAGTAGCTGATATGCTTGCAGCGGGAATCATTCGAGACAGCGCCAGTCCATTTTCTAGCCCGGTCCTGTTGGTGAAGAAGAAAGACGGTAGCTGGAGGTTCTGTGTGGACTACAGGGCGTTGAACAAGGTGACGATAGCTGACTCTTACCCCATTCCAATGATAGATCAGCTGCTACACGAGTTGCAGGGAGCAGTGGTCTTCTCGAAGTTGGATTTAAAGTCAGGGTATCATCAGATTTTGGTAAAGAGAGAAGATGTTCACAAGACAGCATTTCATACCCATGATGGTCATTACGAATTCCTCGTAATGCCATTTGGGTTAACAAATGCCCCAGCCACATTCTAGTCCCTGATGAACGAGGTGTTCAGGAGTTACTTAAGGAAGTTCGTTCTAGTATTCTTTGACGACATTCTCGTATACAATCGCACAATGGAGGAGCATGAGGGTCACCTTCATTTGGTATTAGAGGCGTTAAAGCAGCAGAAACTGTACGCAAACCGCAAGAAGTGCGAGTTTGGCAGCTCTCGAATGAGTATCTAGGTCATGTGATAAGCAAAGATGGGGTATCAGCAGATGATGGGAAGATACGAGCAATGGTGGAATGGGCAGAGCCAAGAACAGTCAAGGAACTAAGAGGGTTCCTTGGACTAACGGGCTATTACAGAAAGTTCGTGTTGGGGTACGGGAATATTGCGCGGCCCCTTACGACATTGTGTAAGAAAGATCAATTCAAATGGTCCGTAAAAGAAAAACATCTAAATTAAATAAAAATTAATCTATCACATATAAAATAACAATAAAATGTTAAATCAAGCATGAAAACAAACATCATTTGTAAACAATATGTATTGCCTTATAGAGAGTAGACTTTTTATTTCAATGAGCAAATTATAAAATACTTATTTATAACTAATTGTGTACTTAAAGCATTTATTAGAATTTTAATATTTATTATTATATATAATATTACCACAAATATTGAATTTAATAATTGGAATACTTATATATATTTCAAAATATTTATATTGACTATTAATTTCGGATTTTTTGGGTTACCCGTTCGGGTTCGGTTAATAACACTTTGGGTTCGGATATTTTTTGTACCACCCTACAAGACCCGTTCGGGTATTTTTACGTTTCGGGTCGGATAACGGGTCGGGTTTTTCGGTTCGGGTTCGATTCGGATTTTGGGTTCCGGATTTTATGTCCAGGCCTAAAACCAACGCCCCATTGCATATTTCAGTCAGGCCTTGACGGAGAGGCAACAGATGAAGTCTGTTTACGAGCGGGAGCATATGGCCATAGTGTTTGCCATTCAGAAGTGGCGACATTACCTGTTGGGCAGGAAATTTGTAGTCAGAACTGACCAGAAGAGCCTCAAATTCTTTCTGAAACAAAGGGAAATCAATATGGAATATCAACGTTGGTTGACGAAGCTGCTCGGGTTTGACTTTGATATTCATTACAAGCCGGGGCTCGAAAACAAAGCCGCAGATGCACTATCTCGCAAGAGCCCAGTAGCTGAGCTGTTTGCACTCTCGGTTCCGGTTTCAATCCAGCTAGAGGAAGTCGGGGCTGAAGTGGAGCGTGATGAAGCGTTATCAAAGATAATACATGAGTTGCAGCAAGACCCGAACACACACCCAGACTATTTTGTAGTGCAGGGGAGGTTGTTACGCCAAAGCAAGTTGGTCCTGCCTAAGACCTCCAACTTGATTGGAATCATTTTGAAGGAGTATCATGATAGCAAATATGGAGGACACAGGGGAATACTGAAGACACAGAAGCGTATTGGCGCAATGTTCTATTGGGCAGGGATGATGACGGATATACGCAAATACGTGGCAGCATGTCAAACGTGTCAACGCCACAAATACTCTACGCTGGCACCGGGAGGGTTCCAGCCGTTACCTATTCCAAATGAGGTATGGGAGGACATCTCCCTCGACTTCATTGAGGGGTGCCACGATCAGAGGGCGTTAACACCATCTTGGTAGTAGTGGATCAGTTAACTAAATATGCGCACTTCATCAGCCTCAAGCACCCGTTTACAGCTATCGACGTCGCGATGGTTTTTGTGCAAGAGATAGTTCGCTTACACGGCTTCCCTAAGACCATCGTGTCGGACCGAGACAGAATCTTTACTGGAAAGTTCTGGAAGGAGTTATTCCGATTGTCAGGTACCAATCTATGCTTCTCTACCGCTTACCATCCTCAATCAGATGGCCAAACGGAGGTAACTAACAGAGGGCTTGAGACATATCTCCGTTGTTTTGCGGGTGAGAAACCTAGGACTTGGTCCAAGTTCTTGCAGTGGGCAGAGTTCAGCTACAACTCCTCCTTTCACTCCACGATACAAATGTCACCGTTCAAGGCGCTTTATGGTCGAGAGCCTCTTTCGTTGCTGCGTTATGAATCTGGCTCTACCAACAACGCTGAGTTGGAAGCACGCTTACAAGAAAGAGATGGTAATTTGGTCTTATTGAATCAGCAGTTGTTGAAAGCACAGCAAGTGATGAAGGCTAAAGTAGATGATCATCGACGTGAAGTGGAGTTTAACGTCGGGGATAAAGTATTCCTCAAGCTCCGACCGTATAGACAGCAGTCGCTGGCTAGGAGAGTTAATGAGAAGCTGTCAGCTCGTTACTATGGACCGTTTGAGGTGGCGGCGAGAGTAGGGAAGGTCGCGCACCGCCTCCACTTACCACCCGAAGCTCGCATTCACCCTACGTTTCACGTGTCTCAGCTGAAAAAGGCCGTGGGTGAGTCGTTGGAACCCACTACTATACCACCTCAGTTGAACGTGGAAGGGGTATTGGAATTTTCACCAGAAGCCGTGTATGCACATCGATTCAATGAGAACACTGGCCACGAAGAGATACTAGTTAAGTGGGAAGGGCTACCTGAAGCAGATTGTACATGGGAGTGGAAGAGTGTGATCGAGAAGCAGTTCCTGGGGCTTGACCTTGAGGACAAGGTCAGTTTGAATGGAGGGAGTAATGTTATGTATGAGGCCATAAGGCCACCAATACTGTACCAGTACAGGAAGAAAAGCCCACTTAAGAAGAGACAAGATGGGAATAAAGAGGATGAAGATCACACAAAGGACTAAGGAGGAAGGGAGGAAGGATCTAGCAACGGCCTCGACACTAGCACATGTGATGTTGGTGACGTGTCTATTGCTTTTAGGAAGTTTGCTTTTCTGTAAGAGTGGTACGAATAATCAGAGATGTTATCGAGAGAGAGGATCGATCTTTGTGACGAGAGAGAGAAAGTACTCTTTGTAAAAACTCTAAAGTTTGTATTTACTTGTTGGTTAAGGAATTATTGAAGGTTTTTTTACAAACAAGTCTTTTACATTACTAGTCGTAACACAAACATACCCTCTGCTTTTGTTTTCCAATGGTTAATTTTTTCTTTGGCAATACTTAACATAGCTGAAAAGAGAAAAGTTTTATGCATGATGCAAGAATTGCTCAGTTACACATTGAAGAACAAGAACAAGGCATAAACACTACATGTGAAATATTACAAATCCTAAATAATTATAACTAGATGAACAAGTTCTAATGAGATTAATATAAACAAGTAGAATCAGTTACAAATGTTGTCACATTATCCACGAGATTAAGCATGGGAAGCTTTGCCGTATATCAAAACTATAACAGACATTATGGGCTCAATAGCCTCAGATGATAAATTTAAAAGCTTGCACATACATGGCATATTCATTACATCACATGATTCTAAGTCAGAGAAACACTTCACAACAACTAATCCAACCGGACCAGACCTCTTTTCCGTTTTACTTCTGAACCAAAGACAAGAGACAATACAAACAAACACGCATCAAATGGCCTGTTTATGCTTCAATAAGAGCCCTTTACTAGGCTTTCTTTTGTGAAGCTGCAGATTTAATTGCTGATTTCGCAAGAGAGGAAGGTTTGAGAACGCTCTTAGGGTTAATAGCCTTTCTGATTTTGAAAGCAGCCCAGGCTGTCCCAAAAGCATGTCCCACTGCCTCCAGCCCTTCGTTTGTCGCCTCTGCTGCTGTACCACCATGCCTACACATTCACCAAACACCAAATCATTTCTCTTCGACACTACCATCTCTCTATAACACCAAGAGTTTCAAATTCTGAATGCTATAAGTTAACTTACCTGTGATCAACAAGTTCAGTTGCAACAGTAGACGAGGTTGACATTACATTCCTTCCAGCTACTTCAACAGCGTCACAGACCTTATCTATCAAAACAAGAATCAACTGTCTCAATAATCATGAAAATCTTAAGATAGGCACATAAGTGTATTTATAATATAGACAATGGACTTACTGAATCCGTCAAGAGTTGCAAGGACGATTTCTCCAGGGAGAAGGCTAAAAAATTTCTTCCCTACTTTGGTGTTTGCCACTGAACTTGTGAAGAACCCTGAAACTTTAATTACTCCAGACAGAACACCGTTTGCCACACTCTCAGTCATCTTGGTCATCTTCTTCACTCTTAACATAAGCAAAACAATCCAAGAAATCAATATACATACCAATGCTACATTTTGAAATTAGAACTAATAAATAAAAAGATATATTCAACAACATATATGAGTCATGCATGACTGGTGTTCCATTATCTAAAGAAAACATTTGGATACTTGAGACAGGCCTGGACTGGGCATTTGTAACTAAACCCAAGATCTGAACGGAACCAGAAGATTCGTAAATATACATGGTATCCAAACCCGACCTGGATATCCAAAATTTATTGAAACATGAATAATTAACTCAAATACTCGTATGTATATATCTAAAAATATCCAAATTCGAAGTATTTTTAACTGGACTCATTTCGTGTATTCCTAATCCTAATTGTGATGTAACTAAGTAGGGATCCCTATGTAAACATAGTATCTATTTGTATACACTGGAATGGCTCCTTCTCATAGTGAGAATATATATAACCATGAAATGAGTTCGGATCCATAATAGATTTTATACGAAGTTATAAATCTACATGAACCTAAAACCTAGTGTCTTAACAACCGAATCAGATTCAAACATTTATAAATCCGAATAAGGCCTAGAAAGTTAAACCCCAACCCAAATGTCCATGCCTAATTTGTCCAAACATTTTCCTAAAGTAGAAAGTCACATCATCACCAAACCTCTCAACCAAACAATTAACTAAATCAATACCATTAGTTCAGACATACCTCTTGATCCTTTTCAAGGTATCAGGATGAACATCCCTCTCCTTGTCAGCCTTACTCAACCTCCGTTTCATGAAATCATTCCCCCAGTTGAGCCGATCCATAGTCACATCTCCACACCATAGAATCCCTTTGATCAGATGCCCAGAGCCACTAGCTATCAGCTTCGCCGTCTTCCCACTATAATCCTCCACGTTCGGAGCTAAAGTCGTCCAATACGCAGCACACTGCTGCTCCACAATCTCTTTCTTCTCTCCAGTAAGCTCCACCGGAGACGTCTCCCTCGCCACCGTCACGTCCAAAACCTCCTCCCCTGTTTCCTTCGCTTCCTCCGACACTTTCTGAACCGTGAAACAGCTGTAATGATCCAAGATCCTCTCAAGCTCTTCCAGCAAATGCTCTTGGCCTTTGGAAGCAATCGTGAGTCCGTAGTTCAACATATCGGCATTATCCTCGTCTTCGTCGCTCGAATCAGATCCGAAATCTTTAGAGGGACGGAGCGTGAAGAAGTAGTGAGACTCATCGACCTTGACGGAGTTCTCGTCCTTAGTCAACGGCCATTGAATCTCGTCGGCGACACGAGTGAGAACGGCGACGACGTTTCCGTCTTGAACAATACGGATGATGGCGAGATCGCCGCAAGCGAGCTCGACGCTGTATGATTGGTCGATCAGGTGGAGAATCGCGCCGGAGATTGTCAGGATCACTTCCTCCCTTGCGGCGGGAGGAGCCGAGACGGGGATCGAACGCGACTCCGGTTGCTCCGAGAAGAGATTGTTGGCGAGATCGTTCATGTCGAGGGAAGGATAGAGGTTGCTTGTAGAAGATGAGGAGATAGGGTTGAGAGGAGCTTCCGGGTTTGACATGTCGACGGTAGGGTAGAGAGAGGAAGACTGCTTGTTAGGGTTTCCGTAAGATTCCATTATCGCCGGAGATTTGAAATCATCGGAGAAGAAAGATATTTACTTGAAGAAGAAGAAAGTAAAGTGTACAAAGTTAAGTATCATTGTCTTCTGTTCTGTGTTGAAGACGTGGAGAAGGAACGCGTGTACCGGTTTTGTTCGGTTCGGTTTAAGATTTAACCTTACCGACATCTTTCCCGCGTTGCTACACGGTTAATTGATTTAACTGATTTTGACTCCAGGCAGTTTTTCTCATGTCGGTCCATCTTTGTTGTCGGGAACTGAATCGGCACATAAAAAGAGTAGCATCTATTTTATTTTATTTTTAACCTTTTTATGTTTTCATTGAGAGTTGAACTCAAGACATGAGAATGCATTAAAATCAATTTAATTTAGGCTGGGAATGAGAAGTGCGGGAGAGGAGTAACGCATAGCGGGTGGAGCAAAGTGCACCATTCACGTGAATTCATTGCTAATGTTTTTATAAATAAAATAATTAAAAATTAAAAAGAAAAAAATGTAGCTGGATAACTTTTGTTCCGAACCGCAGTTGAATTTGAAAAGAAGAAAATGAAGTGTGGTTTAGCTACTGTTGCAAACAAAATTATTTAAGCCAAACTTTAGCTATTAAAAATACATTAAACCCATATATAATCACTAATATTTTGTCCATATAATATACAGAAATTGAAATTGAACTGTATATTATCTAATTGAAAAAATTAATCAGTATAAATTTAAATGATCATTAATAATAATAAATATAACATTAAATAATTGTAAATATATATATATATATATATATATATATATATTCTGGTATCATATTTTTTATTACTAATTTTTTAATTTGTAAAATGAAAGAATTTTGTATATATCTCGTATCCATACTATCTATTATATATATGCTACTATTCACATATAGTTTATACTAGAATGAATAAAATAGTGGTGACGGGTCTTACCGAATTCAATCGTTGATGATTCTTTATCTGATAGTGGTAGAATTCTTACTGCAAACTATGGTTATTTTAAAGCCAACACGAAATTCTAATTAATCGACTATTTGGAACAGTGTTATCTTTTACTATGCTATTATAAGTGGAGCAATATAAAGAGTTGTCTTGTCTTGATGATTTCTATTGGAGCAATAAAGTAAAAGTAAAAATCGTTATCAATTCAGTCTGAAGCGTGATATTTTTGGACTATTATAAAAATTATATCCTGAGATTCAATTATTCCCAAAGCAAAGATGGGACCTTTATATGAAAAAATCTTTCATCTATATATAAGATGTGTTGTTTACTTAAGATCCATAGTAGTGTATATTTTTCTAGTTTTTTTTGTTTAGAACTATTTGTCTATAAAATTTAATATTACAATCCAACATTAAAAAAAAGACTAACCCAATATTGTATAACTGCTAACCTAATATAACCCAACAAATTTACCAAATTTTAATCCCAAAAAAACTAAAACAATAGTTCAGTTTGGCAACAATTCATTTAAAGCTGAAAATAAAATCAAACGAATTTTATTGATTAATCGTGGTATAACAAAAAGGGTTTTTTAAAAAAATTGACTCAAAAATCAAAGTCAACCACAAAACTAACCTATGTTTTTTTGGACATTTTTTTTGCCTTATTCATCCCACAAGTTCAGATTATTCACGAAAATGCCATTAATTTTTTTTTCAAAAATTATATTTTTTAATCTCTCAGCCTCATCATCTTCAAGTATTTACAATATTGTCATTGCCATTAATACACCAACCACCATGAACAACCAATTTGAACCTCTTAATGCACCTCAAATCGATTTACACTTCTTCTTTCTCAATTTTTATGAACTAAAAACAACATCTATTTCACTTTCGCTCAATATTCATCCAAAAAACCCAAGATTTTGATTCTAAAATTTTTATGGTTCATAGAGCCATTGAAGCTTACGATTCTTGGTGGGTCACTTTTGTTTGAGATTCTGGGTGCTTGGAGAAGACTTATGTGTGCTAAACAAGTTATCTCACTGGTTGAAACTATGAAATAAGTTTTTTTCCAGATCTGTTCAGACGACTTCTGGGTAAGTCTTCTGGATGTAGACGACTTATATGGAACTCTTCTTGTCAATGCAGATGTTAGTTTTGCAATTGACTTTAAAATGTGTTTTTAGAGACGACTTACATGGAAGTTGTCCATCTTTGTTTGTTAAAAAAAAATTCGAGACGACTTCCAAGTAAGTCGTCTAGGGTAAACGGGTTAGTTTTGCATTTGACCGGATTCTGTCAGAAATTTGACTTTTCCTAAACGACTTACCCATAAGTCATCCAGTAGAAAATTAATAAATCAAAATTTTGTTACATCTAGACGACTTCATGTAAGTCGTCTCAGGTTAATTTTGCAATTGAAAAATAAAACATAAAAATTTATTTTTTTCTAGAAGACTTACACGGAAGTCATCCGTTAGACGACTTACACGGAAGTCATCTATGATTTATTCCGAGATTATGGTCAAACCTTTCTTATCTTGGACGACTTACATGTAAGTCGTCGGACGGACGACATCCGTGTAAGTCGTCTAGAAAAAAATAATTTTTTTTGTTTTATTTTTCAATTGCAAAACTAACCTGAGACGACTTACATTGAAGTCGTCTAGGTATAACAAAATATTGTTTTTTTAATTTTCTACTGGTTGACTTATGTTTAAGTCGTCCAAGAAAAGTCAATTCTGACACAATCCGGTCAAATGCAAAATTAACTTGTTTACCCTAGACGACTTACATGGAAGTCGTCTAGGTTAAAAAATTGCAAAACTAACCCAAATGGACGACTTCCTAGTCTACCAGACGACCTCCGTGGAAGTTGTCTACGTCAATGTTTAATAAACTTTTGTTTTCTCTAAAACTATAAAAAAAATTTAATAGTTTTTTGTTAATTCATGAATATTAGTCGATATTTGTGCTCCTGAATGAAATTCATAAATTAATTAGTTTTAATTATGATTTTACCGACATTCATGTGTATTAATGTTTCCAGAAGACTTACATGTCTTCTACGTTAGTTTTATCAAAAATGTTAAGTAACTTCAAGAATATCAAGTAACATGGTTTGTCTTCTTAGATCATAAGATATACTTTTTAACTTTCAAGAAATTTGAAATTTCAATTTTTACTTAAAATTTTGAGTTTCCTGGTTAAATTTTAATTTTCCGCTTAAATTTTCCGCTTATATTTCAATTTCCCACTTTAAATTAAGTCTTCCTAGAAGACTTCCCAGAATACTTCTAATGAAAGTGTTCTATCTTTGAACTTATGTAATGGTTTATCTTTTTTTAATTTGACTAAGTTTTCTTGAGAGTTCTTCTCTCTTAGTTGTAATAAATTTGATTAATTTTTTGTGTTATTGTGTTTTGCTATTGAAGTTGTATCAATAGATTCAATTATATCAATTAACTTTGGCAAGATAATATTGTGGAATATGAACATATTTACCAAAAGTTTTTATTAATCTTTCTTCAAATTTACAAAAAAAATCACAACTAAAAGAGTACACATGCAAATTACAAAACAGACCACAAACAAAACTATTATAGATCATTCTTCTACAAAGACAAGGTTGGACTCTACTTGCTGGAAGTCTTCTAGCACATTATATTTTAGAAGACTTTGGAAGACTTATGGGAAGTCTTCTCGAAAGTCTTCTAAAATATAATGCTCCAGAAGACTCATAAGTCTTCCAAAGTCTGCTCCAGATCTGAAAAACATGTATATCAAACAAAGATCTGAAAAACCTGCATATTAAAAAAACGTTCAAATGGCTTAAAAAGAGAGAAAATGAGTGGAAGATTATATAGATATACTCTTATAGAACACACAACGTACATATCCAAGTGAGAGATGAGAATCATCTGGTTAAAAACCTGCAACAAAAAGATAGAATAGTGAGAAAGATATGAGACAAAAATGAAAAATTTATATAAAGTTTGGTATTTTCAAGTCAAAGAGATTAGAGTGGGTTTGGAGAGTTTTAGTTTAGGAAAAATGTAAGAACTTTATGAAACAAGAGGTTACCAAATGAAGAAAAATCAGACATAAACACTTACCAAAACCCTCAGATTTGTTATGAAAGGGAGACATGTGAGAAGACTCCGTCAAAAGACTTCCAGGAAGTCCAGAAGACTTCTTGGAAGTCTTCTACTTCTTGGAAGTATTATAGCACATTATATTTTAGAAGACTTTGGAAGATTTAAGGGAAGTCTACTCTAGCTTAAAAACATGTAATCAAACCCAGATCTGAAAAACATGCATATCAAAAAAGTTCAAATGGCTTAAAAACAGAGAAAATGAGTGGAAGATTATATATATCTACCTTTATTGAACACACAAAAATACATATCTAAAATTAATAGATCTACCTTTAAATAAGTGGAAGATGAGAACCATGTGATGAAAAACCTGCAAAACAAGATAAACTACTGAGAAAGACATGAGACAAAAACAATAAATTGATATAAAGTTTAGTGTTTATAAGTTCAAAGAGATTAGAAATAGGAGAGTTTTAGAATGATGAACATAACATTTTTGTTGCAGCCATTTGAGATGAGGAGAGAGAATGTGTAATTTTTCTTTATACATGGAGACAAAAATTCCAATAAGATTAAATATTTTTGATTCAGAAGACTTTCAAGTAAGTCGTCTACTTTCAAGTAAGTTTTCTAATAGAAGAATTCCTAGACGACTTACTTGTAAGTCGCCGAGAAGACTTCAATATTTTTAGCGGGAGTTAGAAGACTTTCAGAGAAGTCTTCTAATCACCAGACGACTTACTTGTTAGTTGTCTAGGCCCTAAACATAACCCATAAACTAAACTAACTAACTAAACACTTCTTAAAATCAAATTAAACTTAAAAAGCGTTTACTATACATAGAAATAAACACATATGGGTAAAATTTTAATTCTTCAAAAAAGCATTTAAGCTTTCCAAAATCTAACCCTAAGAATACATACAATACTACAACATATGTTGTCAAACCCTAAGCCAAAGAATATCATGATTAACTACTTTCACTCATCTATGTTGAAAACTATTCAATTTTATTATATTTTAATTTATATCAGTTAAAACTGTTTATAATTAAATGATTTTAATTTTTCACTTGTCAAAATATTTTTTTAAAAATTTAAAAATTATTTTTAAGATCAACTATACCAGAAGATTTCAATGGACGTCGTCTAGACGACGTAAAATATCTCAGAAGACTCAAAAGATTTTTCGGGGCTATATTTGTAAAAATGAGTTCTGTTTTTTTTTTTGTCACAAGGGGCTGACTGTAATTTCACAAGGTTGTTTTGCTTTTGATTCAAGTTTGGATATACTTTTGCAATCAAAATCAAGTTTTGAGTCATATTTGGTAAATTCCCCAGACAAAAAAACTAATCAAAATTCTGAATTAACTAAACCAAGAAAATTGAGTTTTTTTTTTTTTGACCGAAAGCTTTCTTATATAAATTGCAGAAAAGAAAAAAAAAAAAGATTACAAGCCCACTGACTTGAGTTAACTGCAGCCCTACTAAAATATACTTGGAATGGGTTTTTTTTTATAGCAAAGACATTCTGTTTGATGCTAGTAGTCCTGCGTATTTTACCGGAATCCAAAGTAGAACCTATCTGAAACTCCCAAACCAAAACTGATCCAAAACTACACGGATAAATATATAGGTTCAAAATTCATCTATCCAAAAGACTTGAACATGATAAAAACCAATACGAGAAGACATGGATCTTAGAAGAACTGGTCCGAACCCAATATAAAAACCCAAATATCTAGGACTATGACTTCATGTGTGTTTCTTTGCTATGGTTTTATTTATAACTTAGTTGTAGTAAATTTCTATTTGTAAACTTCATTTTGGGATATTTCTAAGTAGTATGAAACTTTAAATGTCAAAATTTAGAGTTTAAAAATGCTCAGTTTCGAATGTATCTTATTTATTTTTGGTTATTTTATATATTTTTGAATAAAATTGATAGGTGTTGGATAAAACGAGAAAAAAGTGAACCGGATGTTACAAAAATGTTAGCTTATAAATATAAAATATTTCACACTGAACCGATCCAAAGCCGAATGAAAAGTTTATGGATATTTGTGTAATTTCAAACTTATTTACCCAAAAAAACTTGGACCTGATAAAAACTAACCTGATCTCAACCCAAAATTTTGAATGTCACATGACTAATTGCTACTATTTTTTCAGGTTAAATGCTTCTTTTTTGTTTGACCTGCAATTTAGCAAAAAAAAAAATAAGAATTTAGGGGTATTATAATAATGTCAAATGAAACGTTTTTGTTTTACAGTAAACCAATTTTAAAATGTGAGAATATCGTGGAAAATGTACAAAATGTTCTAGAGCGTTGACAGCGCCCCACTGTAAACCCTAATTATTTTCGCTGGTTGCGGATGATTAGGGAACAAATATATAGTTTTTTGGAACAAATATTTGCACCCCTAAAACATGGATATAATAAGAAAAGTAGTAAAATAACCCAACCAGATAGCATGGTAAATTATACTAATCTGTGTCATACTTAGACTGGCACGTTAGGTTGTCGTTTTGGTCTAGAGATGAGACTTTCTTTATCAATATATAAGCTGTATTATGGACTTCTCCTTCTCCACCGATTAATACACGCACATCAATATACGTAGGAAGCAAGAAAATGAGTAATCTTCAAACTGTGAGACACTTCTTTTTTATTTAGCTTATTCAAAAAAGTTAAACGTAAAATTATTCTTGTGTTGTCTTTATCATCGAAATCTTCAGTCATGAGTTTCTCTCAAATTTATCGGAAATTACTTGATTATTATTACTATTTTATGGAATGAGCAGGTGAAAAAGCAACTGGAACCATGGTGTGAACTTAAAGACAAAGTGGTTCTTGTGACAGGAGCTTCCTCTGGTATAGGAAGAGAGATCTGTCTTGATCTAGCCAAAGCTGGCTGCAAGATTATAGCAGCAGCTCGTCGTGTCGACCGTCTCGAATCTCTTTGCTCTGAAATCAACAGAACCGGAGTCCAAGCCGTTGCCCTTGAGCTAGACGTGTCATCAAACGCAGCCACCATTCAAAAAGCGGTAAAAGAAGCTTGGGACATCTTTGGAAAGATCCATGCGTTGATCAACAATGCCGGAATCAGAGGCAATGTCAAGTCTTGTTTAGATCTGTCAGAAAACGAATGGGACAACGTCTTAACAACCAACTTAAAAGGAGCTTGGTTAGTAGCCAAATACGTCTGCGTTTTGATGCGTGACGCTAAAAGCGGTGGTGGCTCGGTGATAAACATTTCATCCATCGCAGGGTTTCACCGCAGTTTAGCTCCTGGTGCACTCGCGTATGCTTGTTCCAAAAGCGGTGTTGATACCATGACAAGAATGATGGCTATTGAGTTAGGTGCTTATAATATTAGAGTGAACTCGATCGCGCCGGGGCTTTTGAACTCAGACATCACAAAAGATCTTATGCAGAAAAAGTGGCTCAAGGTTGTGGCCGAGCGGATTCTACCGTTAAAGGTGAACCAGACCGTGGATCCGGGTCTCACTTCTCTCGTTCGCTATCTACTTCACGACTCTTCTCAGTATGTCTCCGGCAATATATACATTGTTGACTCTGGAACTACACTGCCTGGTCTGCCCATCTTTTCTTCTCTATGAAATCTTAACACCATGTTGTAATATAAATCTTGGGTGTTTCATGTGTGTAGTTTTCTTTTTGCTATAATAAGTACAAATGTACACTTATTATAGCAAAAAAACAAACAGAGAGATCAAGGTCATTTTTCATTACTATTCTAAAAAACTATATTTTTTTTATATATGGCATTTGGTACTTACAGAAGAAACAAGAACTTTGGTAGCACATGATCTAAATCCAGATTTACAACCAATCAATTGCTCCATTGCTCCTGCCCAAAAAAAAAAATTCTCCAGTGCTCTTGCCAGAAAAATTAATTAAATAAAACTTTACTTAAATCCAAAAAAATAAGCAAAAGACCACGAAACAAAAAAGAACTTGCATAATTAAAACTCAACCAAGGGCACTGGTGCGGACCATCCAGACCCGACCCATAAAATTCGGATCTGTTTCTTCACAACTTCCGAAAAATTAGTAAGAGTTGGTGTAACTGTAAACATTTGTGTTACTGTGCAACTTAATAAAATTTCAACTAAGTCGCACTTTTAATAACTATAAAACTTAGTAGAAGTTGAACTAATTTTGATTGTATCTTTTACATTGGCATTTATTTTTTTGAAACACATTGACAATATGTTTTTTTTATTGTATCTTTTACATTGGCAATATGTTCTTTTATTGAAGTTAAAATAAATAAAGATAATTTTCTAGAGATAAAGTAGAGACATTACATTATGAAATGTATTTTACATAAACTTAGCAAAAGTAGATAAAAATTACATGTCAACACACAACTAATCTCCAATTGGCCAGTCACGAGCAGTCAAATGAATTTCATTGCAGAAGTCCCAATCTGCACATTGCCATAAACAACGATCGCATTTCCATCGTGTTCTTGATCCATATATGGAGACTACAAACACTGGTTCTATTATTGCGGAGCAACAGCAATCATATGAGACGTTGGGATCTATTCTTTCCAACATAGACATAAACATCTCAGGTTTACCGTAATCCCAATGGCTAGAGAGTGCGCAACTAGTGATCATGTGATACATCCGATCAACATATTCACGAGTAAAATCATGATACTTGTGAACCAATCCTCTATGATCAACGCAAAATACTAAGTTCATCATATCATCTACATATTTGGCAAGCAAGCATCCTCTCTCACCTGCAAGATGAACTTTTCCCTTCCTTCATCAAGTAAATGGAGGATGAAGTATTCATACATACCTCGCAAGTAGATGGCCTCTGGATTACCCAGTTGGTAGCACTTAAGCATGAATGTTCTAACAGCATTGACCTGATCTAACCAATCATTCAAGAAAATGAGATCGACAGATTTGTAAAAGTAATCTTCTCTTCCAACTGCGTTAAACCCAGGGAAAGCAACTCTTACATAACCAAAGTCCCGGATACTGGTTGTTGCTACCTTGGATAGAATCTTGTGAAGCATGGAAGGAGGGAGAGAAGCCAAGTCGAAGTTCGCCATGGATAGATATTCGTTTAATCAAGTAAATTGAGAGATATTCGTTTTATGAAGTAAATGGAGTATTCCCATTTTATTTATTTGGAGAAGGTGATAATGATCATCTGACCCATCTACAAGTAGACTCCTCGAGAAGACACGAGTTCAGAAGACACGACTTGTCACTGCAACAGTCGCATACCTTGGATTTGAAACTTTTGGATTTGAAACTTTGTATAACTTGAATTGATTAAAAAAATATAACTTTGTATAAGTAAGTGAAATAATTGATTTAGATTGTCTAAATATATGAAACTAAGCAAAATTATAACAATTTAGATAGTCTAAATATATGAAACTATGTAAGTTTAAGAAATTTAGATATTTTATTGTTATATTTTGCAAGAAATGATAACAAAAAGCACTATCGTAGATAATAAATGAAAATTATAATATTTAGTAACTCTAATTCCTGTTATTTAATGATTTATTACCCCAATAACAAGTTGTAAGTCTTCCATTTTGACACGAGTTCAGAAGACACGACTTCTCTCTCACTCCAACAGTCGCCTATGTTACACTTGCAGTTAAACTCCACAACACTATGTACAATCATCATTACATTTGCATTTAAACTCCACAACACTAAACTGTGTACAATCATCATTACATTTGCATTTAAACTCCACCGCATTAAGTTAAATAGTCTCCTTCACTGCGGAGGGATAGTTAGATCCATCATTATATCTACATTTCACTGCAAAGAAAAGATTCATCATCTTTGATTCCCGATGTTCTATCTTTTCTTATGATTATACAGTTGTTGATTATCCAATTCCCTAATAAACAGACTATTCACATTTACCGATCCTCGATTAGTCCAGTCCAATTACAACTATGAATCTTGTAAATCAAAATCTCCTTAAATCGATCGTCTATGGTGAATTCTAAACATTGGCTTTAACGACAATTTAAGATACATACCCTGTGAAACGGAATCAATAGCTCAATGATGTGAGAATTGGTGATTTATGAGATGGTTTATGTGATAAGTTCAAAGAGATTAAGGAGTTTGAGTAAAAATAAGAAAGAGAGAGAGAGTATTGCAAATGAGAGAATATGAAGAAGGAATCTCTTATTCCATTGCTTGATTTGTTTATGGGAGCATCCCATATATAAAGATGTTACAAGTACATGAGATATAATAAACTAGACAAATAATAAACAAGGGGAGAAGAGGACAAGTCTGATCTTGTGCAGGCTGGTCCCGGACAGTGACATGTCCTAAACATCTCCATTGACTTGGAACCTTAACCAACCCATGTGAGCTGATCCTTCATGTGACATCTTCACACTCCAACGGCTCTCTCTCTTGTTTGTCCCACACAGCACAAGACATCTCCTTCTGATTATAGTAATTCAGTTTCCTTATCTTTGTCTTGTACTACACCTAGGGGACAGACTTGGAACACAGGGCAACACAGCTCATGCTTCATTTGAACTCGCCTAATTCCCTCTTGTTTCTTATTGCTTCATTTCCATATCTTATTGCTTCATCTTCATACACTCTAGATCTTTATTGCTTCATATTCACAAATGATTCAGAATCCAAGCGACGAAACCGAGTTAGCTCAATGCGATGATAGCGAGGAAGAAGAGAACGCCCGAAGAACCCGAAGAAACCCGCGGGGGTGAGATGAGAGAGAGAAAACAACAGCTTCAATTACTCCCGATTTGGAAATGGAATAATGATTTTTGATTGGTCATCTGACGTCATTCAATCCCTATTCAATCGGTCAGGAAGAGAAAATGCACTTTCGATATTAACCATCAATATGGAGAGTATCAGAATAGATAAGAGTATGACAGAATAAATAAGAGTATGATAGAATGAATTTCGCCTCGTTAAGAGCATCTGAGCGTTTCACCCATTTACAACCCTACAAAATAATTTTAAAACAGCAGAGTTCTTTTTTTTGTTCTAGTAGTCAGTACTAGTAATTTAAGTTATAAAAAAAGATATATATATATATACACTATGCGTCCACATGGTCAGGACAAGACTGTGTTATATTATATAACTAACACGTCCACGGTCCACATGATCAGAACAAGGCTGTGCTGATCTGTTTGGTTACAGAGTAATGTAACGTTGAAGACTTTCTCTGAATCAGCATGGCCCTTCTCGAATTCTTCAACAGTTCTGTCTTAAGCAGATTTCAGATATCGCCCACAACATATATCGACCAACAATAAAGACATGTTTTACACTTTAGCTTACATCGAGAAAGTGTAGCATGATGAAGAAGTTAATGGCCTTGGCTCACGTCGATAGTGATAACTTCTGGTCTGAGCTTGATAAAGTCTTGCAAGGAAGATGAAGAGAAACATCGAAAGAAGTCATGATCTCTGCTTATACACTGGAGAAAACATGTTGTTTTATAAATTATGTCAATCCGCTCTTAATATTCCTCAGTGGTCCATATAAAACTTGTGTTATTGATATCACGCGACAGATTATTATAAAACTCTACTATTTTTGGAATGTAAAATATGTATGTTTCATAACTATTCTAAATCTATAGAATCGCAACAAACACAGTCACATTAAACTAAACTTTTATTTTTTGGTAAAAGAATAAAACTAAACTTGTTGATATATATCACCAAAGCTCACTCCCCACCCAAGAAACCGAAACAGCTAAAACGCTTAATATGAATGCAACTGAGAAGGTAGGTGACGCGGCCGGAGAAGCTGCGGCCGAAACGTTAACTGCCTCCGGTTTGGGACTCCCTGAACCAGGGCCGTCTCAAATTAATTTTAGACCTTGTTCCAAAAAAATATTAATCGTACATTTTATCAAGTAATTTTAAAATTTAATAATTTTGTCTGATTTTTTTTAATTATAAACTCTAGATTTAGCATTATATCTAAAATTTTAAAGTTTTTTACCATAATTTATCTATATATTTTAAAAAATTCTTAAACTTTTTAATTTTATATTTCGGGGTCCTGCTCGACCGCTCCACTTGCGCGTATTGTTAGACGGCCATGCCCTGAACTATAACAAACAACTAAATATTCAGTCAAAAAGAAAAGAACAAACAAACAATCAAGTACAGTAAAATAATATAATTTTAATAATTCAACTTTAGAAGTAATATTTATATTAAAAATATATGAACAGAACTCTTCTTTTTTAAAACGAACAACCGTTACAAAATCTACAAAGTATATTTAAAAGTTCAAAAAAATTGAATTTTTTTGAACCAAATGTAAAAGAAAACAATTATTTCATTTCTTAAATAACAAATTTTCTAAATTTTAACACATCTTATAAAATAATTTTCATTAACACATCTAATATATTAATTTCCTTATTTCCTAAAAATAATAAACAATTTACCTTGGAGGCGGACAGAAAGTGATGATGTAATCAGCACCGGAGCAAGTGAAGAGGCTTGTACCGTCGTCATAAGCATAACTATAAGCCGTAGGGCAAGCTTTCTTGAAGAAAGCAGAGTACTCACTCGGCTTACACTTGTCCGGCGTTCCAAACGCGCCGCTACAGCAATACTCTGGCGTTCCAAACGCTTCGCAAGCACTCTTGCACGCCACAGCCACTGCGTCAACCGTTACTTTCAGCTGAGCAGGACAAACGCCGTTGAGATCAGCCGCGCATCCCGTGGCGTTGCATTTACCGACTCCATTAGCTCCGCCGCGAGGAACGACCATCATGGGGACGTTGTAACCGTCCACAAGGCTGACGTCGAAGAAATCAAGATTGTCGGAGCCGTTGAGTGTGAATTCGGCTAGTGTGGCCGGAGGGTTGGCTCCGGCGCCGGAGCATTCTATTTGGGAAGAGCCGCAGTCGCCTGTGACGCAAGTAAACTTCCCGGTGGTGGCGTTTTGATTGCATAGCGTGCGACCCCATATGCGGCCGGACCAGGAGGCAGGTATGGAGATAACTCGTGACTCGGACGGGTTTAAAGAGAAACCGGTGGTGGATAAGGGAGCGGTTCCGGCGCCAGAGAGAAGTCCTGGCCAGACGGTGTAGTTGCATTGGTTAACGACCGTAAAAGTGGTGGAGGAAGCACCATTGATGAGAAATAGAATCACCACGAGAAAGGAAGAAACTTTAACCAAACCCATCTTTGAGAATTTAGACATTAGCTTTTCACTTGGTTTGTTGGTCGTTCCGGTAAAGTGTGATTTTGATATATAAAAGGTTATAAGAGTGAAGATGATGACCTGGTTATCCTCTCCGACGTAGACAACTCTGAGCTCATTGCTCGCTACCAACTCAGCCTAGTGGGTAGACTCTTCAATAAAGAGCGACGAAGTGTTGAAGCTCTTATTGCCCTGCTGCCTAGACCTAGCATCTGGGATGTTGAAGGTAGAGCCAGAGGTGTGGACTTAGGGAACCATAGGTTTCAATTCGACTTTGATTCAGAAGCTGACCTTCAGAAGGTGTTAAGCAAACGCCCATGCCATTTCAACAAATGGTCTTTCGCTTTGGAACGCTGGAGTCCCCACATAGGTGATTCATTCCCTAACAAGATGACCTTCTGGGTTAGTGTCACTGGCATCCCGACACACTTTTGGCTTGATCCAATCTTCAGAGCTCTTGGGAAGAGACTCGGGCTTGTAGGGAATGTGGAAGCAAAGGCAGCAAAATTTGAGTTGGAGCTGGATGCAGAGCTTCCGCTGAAATTCAATCTCCGCGCCCAACTACCCTCGGGTGAAATCGTCCCTGTATCTCTGGAATACTCAAACCTCCATCGCTGGTGCCACCACTGCCGTCTCATATCTCATGAAATTGATACTTGCCCCCAACTACCTGATGACCAAAAAGAACAGTTCATAAAGGAGAAAGAGTTATCGAGAGACCAAGGTCCATATCCTAGAAAGGAGGTCAATAGGAATGGAGAGAACTCAAGGAGGGCAACTGCACCTGACTCAAAGGCTCATGTGATGCAGGAAAGGAGGCCAGTAGATTACTCTCAAAGAGACAACAGGGACAGCGTTTGGAAACGCATTGACTCCCGTTATGTTCCTAGAGAGGATCACCGCCGAGACCACCGCCATGTTCCTCGTGACCTAGAAAAGCAGCCACACCAAAAAGAAACATACAACAAGAGAAGATATGAGGAATCTTTTGCCTCAAGTAGACAAAGAGAGGAAGTAAGGAAAACAACCAGTAAGCAGTTACCTTCAAAGAAAAGCTCTGAGGAAGAGCATCTCCCTTCTGCCTCTCATGCGCAACAACCTATTGACCCCAGTGCTCTGCTCAAACCTGCGACTGAGAAACCTCAACGAGAGAGCATCAGAACCTCCTCCCCAGAACATGTAAGGGAAAGGCCATTCAAGCTCAACCTGCGAAAGAGATCTTCAGATAATCAAAAACTGAAAGGGCAAGTGCCTGACTTGGATAACGCATCTGACGAAGGAAGTTCTGCAAAAAAATGTTTAACCTTCAACGAAGAGAAGCCTCCTCCTCCAAACAATCCACAAGACTCACCACCGCTAATCCCCCCTGTAAAAGAAAAGGAAAAGAGCTGGTATGAGCAGACTCTAGAAGAAGAAGAAGATGATGAGATTTTGAATCAAGAGATAGTAAACAAACCTGACACGCCTGTGGAGAAGACAATGGAAAAAGTGGAGGACCCAGATGCAGAAAAGATCTTAGAGGATGAAGATTGGATGGCTAATGAAATTAACTATGATGATGATGATCTAATGGATGAAGATGACTTGTTAATCGAAGATATGGAACAGGAGGAAGCGGCAATCGGTTCTGCCAAAACTTCTAAGCAATTGACGACATTTGTTCCCTCTGTTTTGGAGAAAAACAACAAACTGTTGGCGGAGCCAAGCCCCCAGGCTCGATCTGACCATCGTTCAGACTCTCACCCTGCTCAGACGCCATCATCCAGCTCGCGACCATCTCCGGCGAAGAAGAAAAGAGGATCTCCAAGTCCTCTCCCCACTGGCGTCTCTCTCAGACAGAGGAATCTCTTAGTGGGCCGGGTGTCAAAGACAAAAGCTTCAAAGAATGGGCCAAAACTCTCTCCAGCCCATAACCAAGTTCCAAGTGAAACTGGAAATTCAGAAATGTTTTCGAAGAACAAAAAGAAATCATCTAAGGTGGGAAGCAACAAACCACCAAAAATCCTAGGATGAACACAATTGCATGGAATTGTCAAGGGGCGGGAGCCGACTTGACCAAGGAACATCTACATGAGTTGTTCCATTGCTTTTTACCTAGATTTTTATTTCTTTCGGAGACTAAGAACAATCGGATTTTTTTGCAAAATGTGCAAGTTTCTTTTGGATATGATCATGTTTGTACTGTAGCCCCTGTTGGTAGAAGTGGCGGACTTGCACTCTTTTATATGGATGATCCCTCGGTTACTATCTTATATACGGATGCGCATATGATTGATATTGAAACTAGACTTGAAGGACACACGATTTTTATGACCTTCGTGTATGGAGACCCTGTCGTTCGATATCGAGACCTTGTTTGGGAAAGATTGTCACGCATGAGTACCAACCGTGGGGGGCGTGGTTTATGATTGGAGATTTCAATGAGATTACTGGAAATCATGAGAAGAGGGGAGGAAGGCGTCGTTTAGAGAGTTCTTTTCTCCCTTTCCGTATCATGTTGGAAAATTGTGGAATGCTCGACTTCCCATATAAAGGAAATTCATTCTCGTGGGTGGGAAAAAGACGATCCGGTAAAGTTAAATGCAAACTGGATAGAGCAGTTGCAAATGAAGAATGGCACGCCCTTTTTCCCCATTCCATTGTAGAATTTTTACAACTGTGGGGCTCGGACCATAGGCCAGTCGTAGCACGTATTCAATCGAATGTTCGGCGGACAAAGAAGAGCTTCAGATTTGACAAAAGATGGATAGGAAAACCGGGTTTCAAAGAAGCTGTAACCTCGGGATGGGGACAATTTGATGCAATTCCAGTTCGAAATTTTCATCAAAAAGTTATCTCATGTCGAAATAAAATCAGTCCTTGGAAGAAGCAAAATCCAATGAACTCTGCTATACTTATTAAAAAGTTAAAACAGAAGATAGATTTGGCACAAGATGATGAAAACTCTACGACTGAAGAATTAGAAGATTTGAGGAGACAATTAATCTTGGCCTTTCGAGAAGAAAACATGTTTTGGGAACAAAAAAGTCGAGACCAGTGGCACAGAGATGGGGACAGAAATACAAAATTTCATCATGCCACCACAAAACAACGAAGAGCCCAAAACAGGATCATCAGTATTAAAGATAAAAATGGGAGGCTGGTAGAGAGTGAAATCGAGGTGGAGAACGTGGCTGTTCAATACTTTCGAGACCTCTTCTCTACCTCTTCGCCGACAGAGCTAGACACGTCGCTTCGATTCATTTCTGGAAAGGTGTCCCATGATGATAATATTTTACTTTTGGAGAAACCTTCGGAACAGGAAATTAGGAGAGCTCTCTTCGACATCAACCCAGATAAAGCTCCCGGACCAGATGGCATGACTAGTAAACTGTTTCAAAAATTCTGGCGCGAGATGCGTCAAGACATTATTAGACTTGTGCAAGACTTCTTTGCGACGGGCAGTTTCGACCCACTATTAAACCAGACAAATATTTGTCTCATTCCTAAAAAGAAGAAACCTCGAGACATGACTGAGTTCAGACCTATTAGTCTTTGTAATGTTACCTACAAGATTATATCTAAGCTACTTTGCAAGAGATTTAAGAGAGTAATCCCGCACCTGATCTCAGAGACGCAATCGGCTTTTGTATCGAAACGTTTGATCACTGATAATATCTTGATAGCACAAGAAAATTTTCACGCCCTACGGACGAACCAAAGATGTAGAGAGGACTTTATGGCTATCAAAACGGATATGAGCAAAGCTTATGACAGAGTGGAATGGAACTTCCTTGCAGCCTTGATGTTAAAGATGGGTTTTGATGAAAGACTGGTTGACCTCATTATGTGTTGTGTCACGTCGGTCACATACCAAATTTTGGTTAATGGGCAACCAAGAGGGCGAATATTACCTAGGAGAGGGTTGAGACAAGGAGATCCTCTCTCTCCCTTTTTTTCATCATGTGTACGGAGGCCTTGATCTCACTTTTAAACGGAGCTGAAGCAGAAAAAAAGATTGAAGGCCTTCGGGTTGCTAGGGCGAGCCCAAGGATCTCCCATCTTCTATTTGCAGATGACAGTTTTTTCTTCTGTAAGGCGGAAGTAAGCCAATGCAAGGAGATCATAGACATCTTAGACATATATGGGAAGGCATCAGGACAGCGACTAAATGCAACAAAATCCTCGGTCTTTTTTGGGAATAAAGTACATTTGTCTCTGAAGCAAGACATAAAAAAAGCTCCTGGATTTTTTTTGGAAGGAGGCATGGGGATGTATCTTGGGCTACCTGAGCAAATATGTGGTTCGAAGATGAAAGTTTTCTCTTTTGTACAAGATCGATAAAATGGGCGAGTTAACAATTGGTCATCTAGACTCCTATCCAAAGGGGGGAAAGAGGTCCAGATTAAAATCAGTACCAACCTATGTGATGTCGAGTTACTTGCTTCCACAAGGTATTACTGATAAACTAAGGAGCACAACTTCAAATTTTTGGTGGAGCTCAAAACAAAACAATAGAGGTTTACATTGGATAGCATGGGACGAGATTTGTACTCCCAAAGACTACGGGGGACTAGGTTTTCGTGATCTTCATGACTTCAATATAGCGCTTCTTGCTAAACAATTATGGAGATTAATTCATTACCCAAATTCTTTATTGGCACGAGTTTTAAAAGGAAGATACTACAACAGCACCTCTCCTTTGGAAGATCGACGAGCATACTCACCATCATATGGATGGCGTAGTATCATGGCAGCAAAACCTCTACTCATTTCCGGATTACGGAAAACTATTGGTACGGGTCGAGATACAAGGCATGGATTCCGGACTCAATGGCTAGACCACCCAGACCTGCTTGCCATATCGTTTACAGACTACCTCAACTTCTTGTTCAGTCCTTTATTAGGACTGATACCAAGGAGTGGGATATACAACTCTTACGAAATTTTTTTCACCCGGAGGATATTCCGCTGATACTGGGGCTAAAACTATCACACACTTCGGCCCCGGATGGATATGTTTGGCATCATACAAAAACAGGAATCTACTCAGTTAAAACCGGTTACGACCTTCTCCAAGCAACCAAGCAGAGCCTCACACATGAAGGAGCCATAGAACCGAGTATTACGAGCCTTCAGAGCCATGTATGGAAGCTAAAGACCCCGACCAAGATGAAACATTTCCTGTGGCAAGCAATATCGGGATGTGTGGCGACGGCAGAAAGGCTAGCGTATAGACACCTGGGCACCGATAGGAGTTGTCCTAGATGTGCTGACCCAGTGGAGTCGATTAATCATATTCTTTTTGAATGCCCTCCTGCCCTTCAGGTTTGGGCTTTATCGGACTATCCGTCCCTTCCGGGTTACTTCCCGAGTACATCTATATATCAAAATATGAACTTCCTGTTTTGGAAGAGAAAAGAGGTGGCTCCACTGAGACCACAATTCGATACCTTTCCATGGATCTGTTGGTACATTTGGAAGGCGAGGAACGACAAACTCTTTAATGGGAAAGTCGTTTCCCCGATGGATACTATCCAACACGCGTCTCTTGAGGCGGAATGTTGGAGGAAGGCTAATGAAAAGGAGGAAGTAATTGAGGATCATGACGACTCCTCTACTATAGAGAGAGAGATAGTGCCCCCTTGGATACCCCGAATCCCTACCTGTCAAATTGATGCATCATGGGTCAACAATGGCAGCGTTAGTGGCTTAGGGTGGAGTCTTAAGGATCAGTTGGGCTCGGAACACTTTGGATTACGGGCGTGTAATAGAAGCCTCTCAGCTTTGCATGTTGAGATGGAAGGTTTACTTTGGGCTATCTCATGTATGAGGACCATGAGGATGCCTTCGATACGGTTCGAGACGGACTGTTCGGACCTAGTGGACATGACTACGAACCCAAAATAGAAGCCTCTCAGCTTTGCATGCTGAGATGGAAGGTTTACTTTGGGCTATCTCATGTATGAGAACCATGAGGATGCCTTCGATACGGTTTGAGACGGACTGTTCGGACCTAGTGGACATGACTACGAACCCGGTGGAGTGGCCAACCTTTGCGATAGAGATCGAGATGTTCCGGAGATTGCAGGAAGGCTTCGAAGATGTGAGTCTGTCTCATATTCCTCGGAGTAGGAATGGTCGAGCGGACACGTTAGCGAAAGAAGCAAGAACTAGAGGATATATCTTTTCCCATATAGATCAGACCCGGACAGACGGAGATGCTCCTCGGAGAATCGGCTCGTCTGCCACCACTTGATCTAGTTCACATGGGTAGCCGACAAAAAAAAAAAAAAGAAAAAAAAAAGAAGGTTATAAGAGTGGTTGATAAGTGGGGATTAGTGCAATGGAAACTTCCATACAAATCTATTATCTGATCCCCCTATGCATATGAGTCGGCCATTCCAGAGGTCAAAACCCCCTCCCCCCCCATATATGATACATGTTCATTGATCTTTTCATTTATTTCAACGTCCACATTACAAAACTTGTAAAATAGAAAATATACGAACTAAGTTATTGCATTGATTTTTGCCTATAATTCGTTTGACATTTTAATTTATGTGCTATTTTCAATTATTAAAATTTAATGTATCCAAATTCGAAAACTCTTTTCTTTTGTTTGTTAAGGAAAGAGACAAACAAAAGTTAAACGTTGGATAGGAATTTGTAGGATCGTTTATAGAAGTTACATAAGGTATTGGGTTGGGTCAACAACAACAACATTGGACGATTGTCTTTCGGAGGTTTTTGTTTACAACAAAAGGTTTTTCTGTTAAGGACCAGCCCGTACTGCAGGCCCAATCCGGAACATGATAAAAACAACCAGAGACTATGTGTTTATCTAGTATATATTCCATGTATATCTGTAACATAGTGTTTATCCTTATCCTTATCTTGTTAGGATAAACATGACCTTATGACGGTCTAATACCTTGTATATATATGGACCTTCTGGTCGACAGTAATGATAACAGAAGTATTTCCCCAACACTTCATTTACAACACGTTATCAGCACGACGTTGCTCTCATAAACCCTAACCCTAAAAACCAGAAATAAATCCGAGCAGTAAAAACCATAATTCCCGACGAACTTCAAACAGCTCTATCCCTCAACTCCAGTGGATCCAGATGACGAGTCAGATACCAAATTAAAGCTCTTGACGAGACAAAGCCAACGCCGCTAACCCCGCATCAATCGGAGTTCGGACGCACCCTCGCGCTCAGCTACAATACAGGCGGAAAATTTGTTCCAGAAACCAAAATCTCTCTCAACCATATACCAGTCTCCTATTCCAACAAGCAGCAACAAAAACAATAATTCCGAGCAATCCATCAGCTAACCAGGAAGATCTCTAACTGATAGACCGATCAACCCATCAAAAGTTTTCAGGTATCATCGAAAACTCATCTAAAACCCATAAAAGTATTAAATACCCCCATCCGCAGCCATGTAGCTATATTTAGCAACATGTATCTGCAAATAAAATAAAACCATAAACCATAAACTCTTTAAAATA
>NC_027754.1:4480914-4481946 GCF_000695525.1 Brassica oleracea var. oleracea | reverse complement strand
TGTCCTGTTTAATGTTCTTATCTGATCTGAATCAACTAGAACTGTTACGGACTGCATGTTACATAATTTTTTTTTGAAAATCTGATCATGGCTTCATAAATTAATCCGAGGTTTTACCTCCTGTTCTTGTCTGAGAAATTTGTTTTCCTGATGATTGATAACGACTAGAATTTGATTAGGATTGAAAAAAATATTTTTTTAATATTTAAAATCGAAATATCAGAGATATATCTGAGAAAATATATTTATTTTTAAATCGAAAAGTATATAATAAATTGCTTGAATAAATCAAATCTTCCTGATTTATTTTTTTAATTCACAATAAATTCTGATTTGATTATTTTTCGAAAAAATTAATAATAAATATATGGTATATTTTTCGAAAACCCTAACCTGATTTCATGATTGAATTGGTTTGCTTGATTGCATATTGTTTGCATACTAATATTGCATACTGAACATAAAATCTCGACTGTTAGGGATATAGATCATTCATAGTTTTCAAGCAATCTGATCTGAACTGAAAAAAAAAATCATTATACTAAATGATCCGATCCAATGGGATGAAGAAAATATGAAACATTTTCCTGACCATCTAAGATAGAATCCCTAAAGGCCTTGAAACCTTGTGTTTGAAATAAGAGGACCTTAAATCTGAAAAATACATTGATCCACACCTTAAACCGTATGGTTTTAAGAAAATGCATAATTTTAAAAAAAAAATTCTTTTGGTCCGTGTGTGGCATTGATATGAAGCATGAAAAATTTCAAAAAGATTACTTGATTAAGACCTGTTTTGAATAATGATTTCAGATGTCGAGTTTCATACCCTCAGATTACAAAGCCCTTGATCTCTCTGGAGATAATTATCTTGATTGGGCTATAAACACTTCAGCCGTCTTGAAGTCTAGAGGACTTGGGAAGTGCATCAAGTATGGCAATGACACCCTTGCGTGTGAAAGACACAGAGCCATAATGATTATGCGACACCATCTCTGTGAGGACCTAAGAGACGAGTTTGGATATGTTAAT
>NC_027754.1:4466713-4478402 GCF_000695525.1 Brassica oleracea var. oleracea | reverse complement strand
GAATGAACGAAAGATATGAAGTAAAGTTGTTCGTATGTGTTCTGGGTCTATGACTCAATATATATTGAATGTCCACGTTTTGGGAAAGCCATATAACCAAAGAGAATCCGTGGGACATGAAAAAAGACCTGCAAGTAAAGTTATCTTGCAGATTATAAAGTCCATCCGAGCACCGTTTGAAGCACCATCAGTTCATCCAAGACTTACAAGTTCATTCAAGGAGAATCCAGCTGATCATCTTCACCAAGTCATAGGCAACTTCAACGTTCAAGAAGACTCGGATACCAGATGGGAATGCGTCTACTACAGTGATGCATTCATCTGGGGGAGTTCATGTGTTGTACTCTTTTTCCTGTCCTTGGTTTCCCATTTTGCCACATTGGTTTTGGGGTTTTTCAGGAGAGGTTTTAATGAGGCAACATTAAGCATGCAACGAACATGTACCGGATGTGTCGATCAAGGGGGAGTGTTATAAACCAAATGATGATCGACCATGGACCAGCCCGTACTGCAGGCCCAATCCGGGACATGATAAAGACAACCAGAGACTATGTGTTTATCTAGTATATATATCATGTATATCTGTAACATAGTGTTTATCCTTATCCTTATCTTGTTAGGATAAACATAACCTTATGACGGTCTAATACCTTGTATATATATGGACATTCTGGTCGACAATAATAATAACAGAAGTATTTCCCCAACACTTCATTTACAACATTTTCAGTGTATTTGGGAATGTTAGAATGAGAATGTTAATTTATTAAGAAGATTTTAATATCTATAGTTTTATAAAATTTAATATCAAAGATAGCATAAATATATAATTAACAAATACAAATGGATATATTTAATCAAATACCCTCAATTAACATTTACACAAATTTTTATCGACAAAACACCTAAATTAAAAATTTCTAAAAATAGCCTTCATTAAAATAAAAATATATGATTAACTATAAAGAAATTTTCTAAGATAGCACTAATTTTTTTTATCATAGATATAGCACACAAAGTTCAAAATGACCAAAAATATATCATTAAAACAGGTAAATAGACACTTATACAATTATGATTAACTAATCAAGACTTAAAGTTTAGATTTGAGAGATGAGGTTTTGGATAGCGTGGAGTTTTGGATTTTAAAAATAATATTTTAAATTTAGAATAGTTTCAAAAACAGTTTTCGGATTTAAAAATAAAATTTCAAAAAACAATTTTGAAAAATCGAAAAATGAATTAAAAATGTAGTATTCAAAAATAATGATTTTTTAATTTTTATTTAAATAATTATTTTTATTTATAGATAAATTATAAGAGTTTTTTATCTCTTTAATGAAACTTATTTAGGTCATTTTCCTGATTGATTGCTTTTTTATTAAAAAAAATTCATTTTATTATCTTTTGAGAATTTTCCCCTAACTATATATAGATATTTAAAAAAAAATTAAATTGTGTAAATGAAAAATTCTACAATAGAAATATATTTGAAATTAGAATTTAGAATTTAGTATCTAAAGAGTAAAATTAGCTTTAGGGTTTATAGTAATTTAGTTTTTTTTTTTGTTTTGTTTAAAGAATGCTATTAAGATCGTTTTTTTTTCTTTGTTGTTTTTGTGAATATTTTTGATACTATTGATGGGAATCAACCTATATTTAACATGTAAGCTGATATATTCTAAGAGTATCAATGAGTTTAAGATAAAGTTCAACTAAATGTTTTCAAAACCGGGTCTTCTAGCTCTAGTGGTAAAAAGCTTACAGCTGTGAGTACCACCACCTGGGTTCGAATCCCGGCCACTGGGGAATTAACATTTCGGCATCGCCAGGGACAGAGGACCGATACATGACAACACGTGACTAGTCTGGATCACTTCTCTGTGGCCAGGATACCTCTGTATAATTCAAAAAAAAATGTTTCAAAAGGAGTTAAATATCATATTGATAAGAAATCTAAATATATGTTTCCCCAATAACAATTAAAATTATTTTATTAAATTAAACTATATTATTATTACTATATTAATGGATTTAATGAGTATCTCGTATATAATAATTTTTCTTTAAAGCATTTTTATTAGATACTAGATATGTTGACAGGTTTTGTTTAATGTTTTAGTTTTATAAAAAACATAAAAGTAATAAATTATTTTATTATAGTCTTAGATTCTTTTTTACATATATTGTCAGATTTATCTTAGAATTAAAAACTTGTTTCCCTACATAAGTTCCAATTAATATCTGTATTTTAAAAATTATAATGCAATGTAAATTATTATCAACTTTGTATTGAGGGCTAAAGAAAAAAACTATACCTAAAAATTTAAACCCAACCCAATCCAAAATAAGAACTAGAGAAAAAAAAAACTTGAGAGTTAAATAAGACTAATCAAGTCAATGACAACGTTATACACTTTCTTATATACTAATTTAACTAGGATAAGACCTACACCTTGCGCAAAATAAATTTATATGAAAATTATTTAAGAAATATCCATGGAAAAATAAAATTTATATTCTTGATCGAATTAATCTTTTTGGCGCCTAAACAATTTTTTTTAAAAAAAATTTGTTAATTACATAATTTGTTTACTGATGAACTGATCCAATTTTTAAAAATATTTTAGGTCAAAAAATCACTTATCGCATAAGAATCTAAAGTTTAGGCCGAAGAATATGAGGCCTACTATTTGGTTACAATGAAACTATGTCAGCTCAGTTTTATATCATGATTTAGCAATTTAAAAGTTAATTATGGTTATCAGAAGTTTACGTTTACGTGTCAATTCTATCAATCTTCAATATTTTTTTCATTTTTGTGTCATTTTTTTCATTTTGGTTATTGCTCGATAAAAATATTTATTTTTGAATTTATTCTCATTTCATTATTTTGTTTTAGCCTGAGATTTAGAAAATATTTAAGATTTAAAATTATTAAAGAGATACATACTTAAGTTAAGATATGCGCATTGTGCAGAATAAATATTTTATATTTATTATTTATTTTATATTTTTCTGCATATTATGATATAATAAATAGTAATTATATCTTAAATAACTAAGAAATCAGTTACTATTATGTAATAAATTGGTATGCGCATATAAATCAAACGACCGCTCGTGTTTATTCGCAATCATTTTAGGGTAAATAAATCAAAACAATCAATCTTATCTATTGTATATGATATATAATTAAATTTAAATGATATTACCATAGATATATAATATACTTTTAATATGTATATTTATTAAATGAAGTTTCCACTCATATGATTTCATGATTATTTGCATATTTGTGTAACAAAATCAACGATTTTTTTTAAAGTGGAATATTTAGTGGTTTCAATAATTTATAATCATTTAAAAAGTATAATGAAGATTTCAAAATTAAAATATAACATTTCAATATATGTTCAACGCAGATATCAAAATATAAGTATGTATTTTTATATGATCTATAGTTTAATTTAAACGATATGAAATATATATATTAACATAAACACCTATTAAAATAAAATTATTTATTCATATGATTTATAATCATTTTATTTTATTATAGAAAAAAATTAAAACCTTGATCACAATAGTTTATGTCAAACTTTTAACAGTTTTAGTAATTTATACTCGTTTTGAAAAATTCAAAATACAAGATATACAAAAAAAAAATCTATATTTTTATTATATGATTAATGTAATTTTGTAATTTATTTTAATAATAAATAAATAAACAAAAATGATAGAAAGTAAGCAGATTGTTAGCAAATCTTTATTATTTAAAATTATTAATTGTCATATATATCTTAATCACATTAGGTAATTCTGTATGTTTTATTTAAAGAAACAATATATAATAATTTCAATTTAATAAATGAATGGTCCATAATGAACATACTATATAATATAACATTCTCTAGAAATTTAATTTTGGACTAACAAAATTCTCACAATTGATTCTCAAGCCGTTACGTAAGCAAAATTAGCATTTCAATTACGTGACAACTCAACATGTCACTTTTTTAAGTAGTACAAATTACTTGTTATAACTTTTTAAATGTTTCTCTATTAATATATAGGGAATGTTCATATTAACTTACTATATGTTATTCTTCTAGTTTAAATATATTCTAATGTTTTCTTGTCATATAGTGAAGTTGTATTGTGTCATTGTAGGGTCTTATAAAAAAAATTAGGATTTTCTGCAAAAAAACCCTCAATGTGGTTTTGTTTTGCTAATTAATCCGCGAACTCAAAAACCTACGGGTCAACCCTGCAAGTGCCAGTCAAACCGCAATATAATCCTCGACCGTATATATGTGTATTTGACTGTGTATAATTTTAACATTTTTCAATACTACGTCGTTTTGACGCTAATTTTTTAATAAAAAAAATGGTTGAACTCGGGGTTTGAAACATGAATCTTAAACACTATGTGCATGCTATATAATCATCTCGGCCAACAAATATATTTGTTTACTTAACAAACGCAATTATATATATTTCTAAAAATTCATTTCAAAATGACCTTGTTCATCTATTTTGATTTGCGATATCTATGAATTTTTAATTGTTCATCTTATATAAAGCATTTTGGATCATTATTTTTATCATGTACCTAATGATAATAAAACCATCAATACATTCATATTATAGCCACAAAAACTTATGTGCATGTTGAAGACCAGATTTCTGACTCTTGACTGTGTGAATAACTGTTTACTAGGTTAAGATCTGCGCCTTGTGCGGAACGAACACTATATATAAAAATTATTTTAGGTATTATATGTTTTTTACATGAAATAATAAATATATATTTAATAATTAAAAATTCAGAAACTTTTACATATAAAATTAAATTGGTGCGAACATATAAATAAATTTTATTAATCCAAACAATATTTTTCTATTTGATAGGATATATAATTAAATTTAAATGATATTAACATATATAGTATTTTTAATATTAATGTCTATTAAATGATGCTTTCTACTCATATGTTTTTTTTATCAATTGTATCTTTTATTGTAAAAATTTTAAATTACTGATAACAAAATTTTCTTTATGAGATTAATAATTAGGGAAATTTCATGTTTAACACTTTTATGGTACCACTTTTCATCTTTACCACCACTAAAGGGACAGGTAAAGATGAACACATTTTATAAGTCTAGGGAAATTGCCACAGCTAAAGCAACTCTAAACCCTAAACCCTAAGTCTAAACCCTAAGTCTAGATTAGTTAACCCTAGGGGTATAAGTGTCTTTTACCCTTCATTAAAAGTGAGGTTAAAAGTGATTATTGTAAACATGAAAATTGGTACTATAAATGTGATATTTGTGGCAATTTCCCTCAGTAGTTCTAGTAATTTATAATTTTTAATTTTTAAAAAATTAAGTTGCTAATATTTGTTCAAAGCTTTTATCAAAAGAAATTGTTCAGAGTAAATTTCAAAATTAAAATACTTATGTATTTTATATGGTATATAGTTTAATTTAAACGATATATATATCTTTTAATCTTAATAATTCGTTAAATTAGACATTTTACTTGTATGATTTTGTAATCATTTGTATCTTGTCAAAACAAAAATTTTAAACTATGGATCATAAAATTGGAATGCGAGAATTTTAACAGTTTTAGTAATTTATAATCATTTTTAAAAAATTAAAATATAACACATACAAAAAAATCTGAGTTTTTATTATATGGTTAGGTGATTGTTTAATTTATTTTAATATTTTAAATTTAAACAAATATTATATAAGATATACTAATTTTTATCAAATCTTTTCAAAATCATTAATTGTCATATATACTTTAGCCACATTAGGCAATTCTGTAATTTTTATCTAAGGAAATAATAAAAAACATTAATAATGAATTTATGCTTAGTTTAATAAAAAGCTTATTATATAATTAGATGGACCAACATATTTCTCTAAGGATTCTAAGAATCATCATAGTGATGACGTGTGGATACAAAAATAAGTTGTAATGTTTCTCAATTAATATACAGAGATAAGAAAACATAAATTCTTAATAACAGTTTTGTGGAAAATAACACTGTAGTTCTGTGAAAAGAAAACTATAGTTGTGTGGTGACAAATTTTAAAATAAAAATATAAATTATATTATTATATGTTTTAATAAAGCTGAAGAAGATGCAATCTTGGAGGTAATTAAGAAGTTCTTATAATTTAATTTTAAATATACGACATTCTATATCATATATAATTATATATAGTTTGGAAATTTTATAAACCCAACCTCACTGTTAAATACTAAATCCTAATTAATAATCACTAAATCCTAAATTTATAAGTAATGGTATTTTAGCTTGAAGGTAATATTAAAAAGTGGTATCAAAGTTATAGTATTTCAAGTATTTCTAATAATTTAATTTTTCCATTTTGGATTTCAAGCAGTTTTCCAAGTTATAGTATTTTCCGGGTTTGGTCAACTACTAATGTTGTTTAGTTTTTTTTTTTAAATCCTAACAAAAAGAAAAGTTTAAAAACTTATTCAATAGTAATTTGGTTTAGTTTTTTTTTTCAAAAGGAAAACTACTATCAAATATTCTTTTACCGTTTTGTTAGATTTTTAGAAAAAAAATAATATTAAATAATTGTTTACAATTATCTTTTTTCTTCGATTTAGAAAATTAAAGTTACTGTCAGATAATTATTTCTAATTAATATTAATTGTTTTTAAATATTGCATTTTCAAAATTCCTTTTTTCAATATGACTAATATTTTTATATTTTTTTCTTTTTAATTAAATAATTTTTAGTATCATATTTATCATTAAATTCTTGAAAATAAAAATTACTAATATACGGAAAGACCGGAATAACAAAGTTTTTAGCAAACTAGATATTGATCCGAGGAAAACACTCAAATTAGCAGAATTGAAGTCATTACTCTGGGCTGAGGCACATGTAGTAAATGATCCAATGAGAGGGCATCAGGTACATACCACTTCCACATTAGCAACGTCAGGACGATGGTGCTTCATAGATGGATCATGGAAAGATAAAGATTTATTTTCAGGGCAATGTTGGTATAGCACTTTACCGGGTTTCGATGGTTTATTAGGGGCAAGGAATATAAGAGCATGTCTCTCACCCCTTCATTCGGAGGTGGAGACTTTAATTTGGACAATGGAATGTATGAAGAATTTAAGACAGTTTCAAGTGACGTTTGCAACGAATTGTTCTCAATTGGTAAAGATGGTTTCGGAACCAGAAGAATGACCAGCATTTGAAAGTTATCTGGAAGACATTAAGCTTTTAAAAAGAAGTTTCCTCAACTCAGACATCGTTCATGTACCACGGACGGAGAACCTACGGGCGGATAGCCTAGCACGTAGTGCTAGGAAACAACCATCTTTCGTCGTTCACATGGATGCGGAATTACCAAATTGGTTTAAAGAGTCAATATGAGTCTGTAAATGTTTTGTTTGCTGTCAAAAAAAAAAAAAAAGCTTTCACATTTATTTTTGGTCAGGATTTAAAAAGAAATAAGAAAAAGCAAATCTTTTTTGGGTAGGATTTATATAAGGACAAATATATATTTAAATTTTTATTTTATTTAAAATTTTAGAAAATGTTATTTTCAAATAATGATAGGTTTTTATTAACACATATCACAATCCAATATTTTTTTATTGACACACTATGCAATCCCGTTAATTAACAATTTTAAAAAGCCAAACTTTATATAATAAAATTTTCATAAAATATCTAAACATTAAATAGTTTTTAAAGCTAAATATAGAATAAGAAAAATTTATAGAACTTATGGATAACTCCATGAAATACCATCAAAACACGTGTATTATTTGGAATGTAAAATAATATATTTAGATAATATGGTATATTATTTAGATATTTGTTTCAATAAATTTTGGCAATAAAGATGCTAAATCCTAGCAAAAAGGGAAAAAAAAAAAAAAAAAAAAAAAAAAAAAAAAAAAAAAAAACAGAATATATAACGTCAAGGACAGAAAGTGTTGACGTAATCAGCGCCGGAGCAAGTAAAGGTGCTTGTCCCATCGTCATAAGCGTAGCTATAAGCCTTCGGGCAAGCTTTTTTGAAGAAACCAGCGTACTCACTCGCCTTACACGTGTCCGGCGTTCCAAACGCGCCGCTACAGCAAAACTCCGGCGTTCCAAACGCTTCGCAAGCGCTCTTGCACGCCACAGCCACTCCAGCCGCGTCTTCCATCGTTAGTTTCAGCTGAGGTGGACAAACTACGTTCAGATCCGCCGCACAACCCGCGGCTATGCATTTACCAACTCCGGCTGCTCCACCGTGAGGAACGATCGTCACCGGGATGTTGTAACCGTCGACGAGGCTGATGTCGAAGAAATCAAGATTACTGGCGCCGTTGAGTGTGAACTCTGCTAGTGTAGCCGGAGGTTTGCCGCCGGCGCCTGAGCATTCGATTTTGGATGAGCCACAGTTGCGTAAATTTACCGGTGGTGGGGTTTTGACTGCAGAGCGTGCGACCCCATATGCGGCCGGACCAGGAGGCGGGTATGGAGATGACCCGTGACTCGGATGAGTTTAAGGAGAAACCGGTAGTGGATAAAGGAGCGGTTCCGGCGCCAGAGAGAAGTCCCGGCCAAACAGTGTAGTTGCATTGGTTAACGACGGTGAAAGTGGTGGAGGAACCGCCATTAATGAGAAAGAAGATCACAAAGAGAAAGGAAGACACTTTAATGAATCCCATCTTTGAGAGCAGAGGTCAATTGAATCGGTGAGAGTTGATGTGGTGCTGAAGTTTCATATATATTAGTGTTAGAGTCGGCCGTGACTTTGACTGGGCTCCAAACTAAAACAGTTTTTGGCCCGTTGAGTTAACCATTTATTAGAAAACTAGGGTTTCAATTGATGACCACGCTTAAGCAAAAAATAATAGTAAAAATTTTGTTCCTCAAATTTTATGCCATTCATGCTTAATTAAAGTTACGAACGCATGAGTTCCACTCTATTCCTTTCATTTCTTTCTGAATGAAACAAATTATGAAGAAATTGAATGCTAATCCATATGTTTTTATTTATTCATTTCATCAATTGATTTATTTTTCATTATATTTTTCTCTTTCGTTCAATTAAAATTGTCACCAATTCAAGCGTAAGTGTTTTTCTCACCATGTGCAGCAATAAAAACTTTTAATTTAAATTATATTTAATAAAAAAATTTGTTAACATTTTATATTTTATTATTTTTTTACTGATATTTTAATATAAATTTTGATTTAATTATACATAAAACTAACATAAAATAAACACTTTTTGTCGTAAAAAACACTTTTTATTTTAAACTTGTATTTACTAAGAGATATGTATATATTTAAAATTATAGTTTTAGATAGATTTTATCTACTTTTTGGATTAAATATATTAAATAAACTTGTACAAAAATGATTTTATACAAAATCATGTATAATTTGATAGAAAATTAACTTTTAAGTAGCATAAATTAATGTGCATAAATATGTAAAATTTATGCTAATGATGGAAATTCTCATAATCAACTTGTAAGTAGCATAAATTAATGTGTATAAGTATTCTCATAATTTTATACTTTAAATTAATTTTATCAAATTTTACTATTACTTTTGTAGATAAATAATAATCATGTATATTAAATCAATTTTTCTAAAATTTGTAATTATCAAAAAGTAAAACTAAATATTATTTCTAAAATTTGTAGATATGAAAATGATAAAAATGCATAATATGAGTAATAAAAATTGCAAAAAATTTTGAAGAAATTTATAATAATAAAAATTGTATAATTATTAAAAATAGAATTAAATAATATTTTGAAATTTGTAAAATGTTGTTATATTTTTGTCATGATATTATTTATTGTTATATTTAAGTATATTTACTTTAATGATGATATATATGAGTTATTAGCATATTTTAGAAAGTTTACCAAAAATATAAATCAACATTAAATGTGATTGTCCATGTCACAATTAACCTAAACCATGTCATAATTGTTTTTTTTAAATGAAATTGCATGTAGAGATGACACATTAGGAGAATTCAAAAAATCACTTTTCAAATAATGGCTAGGGGATATAAAAATGTAGCTACCAGAATTCGAACTAGGCAACCGAGGTAGACATATTGTTTTACTAATAGACTAAGGCCTTGGCATTTCAAGGGTATCGGTTCGGTTAGGGTATTTTGGGTATTAGATAGTTCGGATAGGAGTTAGAGGATCCATTTACTACTTGACCAATTTTTGGTTTGAATTCGGTTTGGGTAGTTTCGCGTTCGGTTCGATCCGGAACCATATGAGAACCGGATTTTTACTGGGTATTTTTTGGTTCCATATTTCTTGTAGTTCGGGTAACTCTAGTTAAATATCATGTATTTTGAGTAAAATATCAAATAATTAAGATGATTTATGATACAAGTCTTGGATGTCTCAGATTATTATGGATATTTTGGATAAAATTATTTGGATACTTTTGGGTAGTTCGGATACTTTATAATATTTGTGTTTTCAAATATTTCCATATAATTTTAATAGATTTTTAAATTGTAAATATATATTTAGTAATGTTGTATGTATATATAATTAATAATATTATATACTTGGGTATCAGTTCGGTCCTAGTTCGGTTATTTTTGATATAGAAATATAAAAAAACCATTCGGATATTTGAGGGTTTCGGTTCAGTTCCGGTAGGATAATTTGGTTAGTTTTCGGTTCGGATCTTCGATTCCGGTACTTTTGTCCATGCCTAATTAAAACTAAAGCTATGTGAAAGAGATATCAACTCGGTTGGTTCTTTATATGTTACAAGTGCCTTACATTGCAATTTGCAACCTGAATGTTTTGTATAACGTACGGTATTCGGTTTTACACAAATTGCATGGCTGAGTTCACTCGCCTGAGTAATATCAAATCGTTAGAGAGCTCTTTTCCTTTTCGACAAACCAGCATTTTCTAACGTTAGTCTGAGGTTAAGCACATGGATTCCAAGCCCAGCAGAAACAATGAAAACTGATACAATACTTATTCAAGATAGTTGCTCAGTGTAATCTCTCAAACTTTTGGACTGGGTATATCTCACGAGTTTAAAATAATTGTTCAAACATGAAAGATCAAAGACGAATCACTGAAAGAGAAACCAAAAAACGGGATACGCAACTAAATATCACCATGGCTCTTCTCTGTTCAAATAGATTCTCGCCTGTGGATATCAAAAATAGCTTTTACTAATCCCTTTCACCGGCTAGATTGTACTTTAGCTAATAGCCATGTTCGCTTTATCAACGCTGCGACAAGGGGTTGTGGCTCTAAATTATCTCTACGGTTAGTGATATCTTGCATATTTCCATTATCTTATCCATTCATCCATGTGCATTTTGATCATATAGACTAGGATTTAGCCATGTTTAGGTTACATTTTGCATACATGAGTCTCTATCAGGTGTTGGAGTGCCACATGGAGTTCTTGGGGCTATTTGGATGCATTTGGAGCTCAAAGGAGGTGAAATATGTGATCATTGGACGAGCAGAGCAGGGGAGCGAGGTTCCGCAGCGACGTCATGAGGTTGCTCCAAAGCACCTCTCAGAGCGACCTAGCTGGAGCGACCCCGTGAAGTCGCTCGCCATATTCACCCAGTGAAGCGACTTGCCCAGAGCGACGCGCCGAG
>NC_027754.1:4465824-4466106 GCF_000695525.1 Brassica oleracea var. oleracea | reverse complement strand
TTGTGTCTAGGCTTAAGGTTGATAGTTTGATTGATCATTTGCCATCCTTAGTTCGATACTTGATCACCCAAGGTCTAATCCCTATGCCCATGAGTTCTCTTTTCCCTTTAGTAAAAAGTCATTTCATTTATCATTAATCATTAGTTTAGAAACCTTTTAAATCATTGGTTGCACTTAGAATAAGTGAGTACTTGCATTCTCAGTGCTTTGATATCCCTCAGAACTGGTTCGACAATCTTTTATACTACATCGTTTGTCTTAGGAGCCTTGAAAACTCCTAAC
>NC_027754.1:4465537-4465723 GCF_000695525.1 Brassica oleracea var. oleracea | reverse complement strand
CTTCTTCACCTACCTTTCACTTTCAGGTGTATGAACTTGAGGAGCAAAGGTCTATCAAACCTAGTTCCAATAGTAGCAGACATCAGAGCTTTCGAGAGGGAGTGTACTAGAGCTAGAAGAGAAGAAGAACAACAAGCCCACTTGCAGAGATTGGATATTGATATGGCAGATCCACCGCAAGGGGCA
>NC_027754.1:4464115-4465132 GCF_000695525.1 Brassica oleracea var. oleracea | reverse complement strand
AGATGATAAGCAGACGAGGAAAGAGTTGAAAGCTCTCTACAGGATAAGATAGACATCCTCTTTGCTGATAAAGCCACACAAGAGTAGCTGCACTTTGTTGGTAACCCAAGCCAAGAGACACTCCCTGTTGTCCATGAGGTTGAAGGTTTGGACGGTCAGGAAGAGCTGTGTTTCATCAACAACAATGGTAGCTGATACAAAAAAGAGCCCAACTTTCAGTTACAACAACTACCAACAAAAATCATATCCCAACAACCAACAGAGTGGTTATCCACCTCGAAACAACCAGCATGGCAGCTATCAACCTCAGCAAAACCCCTCATCTGGTTCCTCTGCTCCTCAAGAGAGCAGCACTGACACCCTGCTGAAACAAATCTTGGAGTCTCAGACTAGAAGTGAGAAGCATGTTGGTTATGAGTTGAAGAACCTTCATTCCAAGATTGATTGAAGCTACAATGAGCTCAACAACAAGTTCTCACATCTTGCTTCTACAGTCAAGAATTTAGAGAATCAGTTTGCTTCCATGAACACTCACCAGACTAGCCAGCAAGGATCTCTACCTGGAAAATATGACCAAAACCCCAAGGAGGCCAAAGCTATCACCCTTAGGAGTGGTAAGCAGTTACCTCCTACAACCCTCACCAGGGATGCTGAGAAACTAGGTGAGGAGGTGGCCATCAACTCAGATGATGAAGTGGTGATTGTTGATGAGAAAATCAATGATGAAATCATGGAGAAGATTGTGGAAGCCAAGGGTAAAGGAAAGGTTGGGGAAGAGAAGAAAACAGTGAAAGATGGTGAAGTTCTTGCTCCAGCAACTGAGAACTCTTTTGTTCCTCCTCCCTATGAACCCAAACTACCATTCCCTGGTAGATTCAAGAGGCAGCTGCTAGAGAAGTACAAGGCTTTGTTTGACAAGCAAATGAGTGAAGCTCAGGTTGCAATGCCCATCATCGATGCTTTCATGTTGATTCCTCAATACAACAAGTTCCTAAAAGATGTTGTAGCTGCAAAGAA
>NC_027754.1:4453046-4463119 GCF_000695525.1 Brassica oleracea var. oleracea | reverse complement strand
TTCTTGTGTTCTTGTTGATTTCTTATCTATTTCTTTACATGATTAATCTGAAATCCAATATGGGTTTAATAGGAATCATGGAGATTAGTGAGTAATCACCTTTTGAATTCATGGGTTAGGGAGATTAAGGGTGATTAGGTTAGTTCTAGGATGTTTTAGTGTAGATCATTCATATTTCCTTGCTAGTAGAGTGAGCATAAAGCATCTTCTGAGTTGGCCACTGAGTAGTTGAACCTTAGGCATTTCCCCCCCGAAAGGTGTTCGAGGAAATGCCCGAGACAACTCTTCTTAGCTTTTAGCATACTTTGCCAAAGACATTTGTTGTTAAAGGTGCTAAGATAGCTAATAGACTTGTTAGTAATGATTGCTTTCATATTATTCAACCAAAGACATTTGATGTTTGAGATATGTTAGCAAATGAGCATTCATCTAGACATAGAGCTTGCTTAGAATTGTGTCTAGGCTTAAGGTTGATAGTTTGATTGATCATTTGCCATCCTTAGTTCGATACTTGATCACCCAAGGTCTAATCCCTATGCCCATGAGTTCTCTTTTCCCTTAGTAAAGAAAGTCATTTCATTTATCATTAATCATTAGTTTAGAAACTTAAATCATTGGTTGCACTTAGATTAAGTGAGTACTTGCATTCTCAGTGCTTTGATATCCCTCAGAACTGGTTCGACAATCACTATACTACAACATTTGTCTTATGAGCTTTGAAAACTCCTAACATCAGTTAGGGCAAGCAGATCACAACCAAGACAAAGCGGATTTGCTTATTCCAACGCCGCTGCAAACCACAACCAGTAAAAAGAACGCAACGGCAACTCCGATTTCCTGCCTCCAATTATCAGCTTGCGACTAGCGGCGTTTTAACTCCGAATTTTCTTCTTTTCACAGAGTAATTGTTGACCGGCGGGTCTTTAAAACTAACATGGCTAATATTCATTTCATCGAAGAGTATGGAAACATCAATTCAATGGGAATATGACAACCTTTTTGAAGCAAAACCATGTCAGAACTTCCCAAGAACAAGCTCTCAAACGAAACAAAAAAGAATTGAGAAAGCATCGAGACTGATCTCTAGTCAGATGGTGGATACGAATAACAAGTTAATCGCACGTTTCAATCTTTGCATACGGGAGTGACTATCACATTACATCACACCAATTGTAAAGAAGGACAAAGAAACTTCAACTAATGCAATCACACTATCATTCAAGTTCACACACTTATGGGTTATGGCATCAACAAAAACAGTCAAGAACCTGTCATATAGGAGCAATATAGAGATGATAAACTAACTCCCAATAAACATCAACAGAAACAACTCTAGCTATCACATTCATAGTCACCATTTGAATAGAAAACAAAAGAAATTTATCAACATTACTTTTCTTTTTCTTTGTTAAGCAAGCGAAGAGCAGTCCCTTGCAAAGTGACCTTCCTCCCCGCATGTGAAACACTTGCCACCACCTCCGCCACTTCTTCCGCTTCCTCTACGATCACAGTCACGTGCCAAGTGACCAATGCCTCCACACTCGTAGCAAGCACCACCACCACCAGTACCGGACGATCTCCTGCTTGTGCAAACTCTAGCCATGTGGCCAACTCCGCCACACGTATAGCAAGTGTTTCCACCGCCACCGCCGACGTTTCCACCGCCGTTTGCCCTGCAATCCCTAGCGAAATGCCCCACATCGCCACACGTGTAGCATCCCTCACCGCCAGATCCACGGCCACCGTATCTGTTCCCACCGCGACAATCCTTCGCCATATGACCAACCACTCCGCAATTGTAACACTCGACTCCGCCTCCGCCTCCGCTGTTTCCACCGGCGTTCTGCCTACAATCCCTAGCGAAATGTCCTACATTACCGCACACGTAGCAAGAGCCTTCGCCACCGGATCTACGCCCTCCGCCTCCGTATCTTTTTCCACCGGCGCAATCCTTCGCCATATGGCCAACCTCGCCGCAACTGAAACAGCTACCGCCGTTTCCGCGGGAGCTCATTTCCTTCTTGTTGAGAGATCCGCCGCCGGGAGCAGTGACATCGACGGCCTTGGTCTTTCCGTCGTTTCCAATCGCGATCGCGTACTCAACCGGCTCATCAACAGTCAAGGTTCGGAAACCGTCGGAGACGATCGAGGACTGATGAACGAAAAGCTCGTCTCCGCCATCGTCCGGAGCGATGAAACCATAGCCTTTGGCATCGCTGAACCAGTTAACTGTTCCGGTAGATCTCGCCGCCGATTGATCGTCTTGCGCCATATCAGATCACAGAGAGAAGGAGAAACTCGTAACCGTTCGTTCGTGCGGAGAGGAAAGAGAACCAACCCTAAATGAAATCCAATTGCTAGATTTCGATTTGACCATAAATTGGCCACGTCAGCTTCCTTCCCTATCGGCAGTTGTTATCACGTGGCCTTTAAATCAGGCCTGATCTTGTTTAACTTAACTATTGGGCCTGTGATTGTCTATTTCAAGCTGTTTGTGATAATGAACCGATTCTGTTGATTACCCTTCTATATCATAAAGATTTACATCTGAGTCCAATAAAGATTTTGATCATATTGGCTTCTCCTCACAACATTTGACCTGATTTTAGACCATAACAACAACAACAACAACAAATGATTGTTTTTTCTTTTTCTTTGAACACACAACAAATGATTGTATTCCTAAAAAAATGTTGAGGCTGATTAGGCCACATGGGCCGATTTCACATTCGTCTGAAACAAAGTGGATTTGTAAATAGAACTTGGTTTTGAATAGGTTGTCATACTTGTTTTTTCTCCTGCGATAGTAAACAATATGCAATTCATATTTTTGGAAATTCTGTTTTCATAAATGTATCAAGCACACCCAAGATAACTTTTATGCAGTACGAGATGCGGTTCAAAATGGGTTTTTTCTTCTTCTTTTTTGAATACTAAGAGGTTCGGGCCGAAACTCGTATTCTCTGGACCCAAAACAATATCTTGCGTCCCAACAGTCATTCAAACTGCGGACCTCTAATACAATCGTCAATGATCCTTTCTAGTTGAACTTAGACATGTGGTAAATGGGCTTGTTGTTATTCAACACATTCGTACAGATTCACAAATTGCGGACAGCTTGAGTAAAATTCTTGGACATACTCCATTTCACAAGTTATTATCCAGATGAAGAATATAAAATTTTCATGATCTAACTTGAATCAGAATATTGAGAGCATATCTACTAGTATGGAATAAGTAAATATTTTGCTATTGTGATAATAATGTTTTCCTAATCCTTAAAGTCCAAGGTTTAGAGTTTTTTGCCACATTCATCCTTGTACACATGTTTGTTTAGAAAATAGGATAAGTCAATCGAATACCAAATTCTACGCGTTTCAAATGCATTTGTATTTCAACTACAACTATGCATGTGTACTTCAGCGCGGATTTGAATTTTCGGTTTTTGGTTATTTATTTAACTAAATAATGTATTTGTAATATTTGATGTATTATATTCACTAAGTAAATAATTTTTTGGCATCTTAAACCATCTATTTACGATGAATATTCGATATCATATAAAAAATTGAACAAATAGACGTAATTAGATAATTGTAGACGATATATAAAAACAATGGTTATTAATGTAAAATATGAAGAAATATTATATTATGACTTAGTATGGCATAAAAGATTATAAATTAGTTATACATGTTTAAAGAAAATAAAATGATTTTTAAACTTTTATGAAAAATTTAACATATAAAAAAGGGCGATGAATTAATCATCAAATTGTAAATAATTTCATAATTTTATTAATAATAAATTATTTATAGTCTTTGTTTTTCGTCAAATAATTATTAAATGTCCATAACATTAATATGTTAAAAGGCCATATTATGAAAGCCCATGTTATAACCGTTTTTTTCCGGAAAGTGTAACAAAAAAAAATACATTTAACTCTTCGTTTTGTTTAAGTTTGTGTCGGTAAAAGATTTAAAAAATCTCTCTATCATTTTCAATGTTCAATTTGAAGCTTATTATGTGGAAATCATACGCAAATATAGGCAATTGGTTGGAATCTCTATATCTTTATATTCTTATAAATTTTAAATTTATTGTTTCCTCTTCTGCAAGCAAATCAATTACCGAAGTAATAGATCAATTGGTTGGAATCAAATCTATTCTTATAATTAGTGTAATTATGACTACAGTTTCTATATTTAATAGGTACATTAAAGATATGACATTGAAGATATTCTGTTTTGATTAATAGAAGATATTGGATTTTGAGTTTGTATTTATTGATTTTTTTTTTTATAAAGCTTAGAAAATCAATGGGATGATTGGTTGGTTGATACATCATATAAAGAAAACGAAAAATATAGGTGGTTTAAATATTGTACATCGATCGATGCATGATGTAAGTTGACTATATAAAACTTGAACATGATCATTTCAAACTAAAGTATAGGTAGGTTATATGCATTTGTTATATTGTAGTTAATATATTTTAAATATTACATAAGTCAAGTGATTCACGTTTTTGTAAAAATAAAATTCAAATTCATTATTGGGCCGTACTCGTACGTAATAAGCTACGTTAAATATGATGTATTTTTAGGTTCATTTAATGACATTACGTTTAAATTTGATTAAGGAAAACTCATTAATTTAACTGGAAATGACAAGCATTAAAATAGGTAGGTTTATTTAATGACATTAAGTTTAAATTTGATTAAGGAAAAGTCATTAATTTAACCAGAAAAAACAAGCATTAAAATATGTAGTTTAATTTAATTCTCAGTGGCATGGAAGTGTAAATAAGTTAGAAAACTTATGGGTATTTTTTAATGGGTAATCCTCTTTTAATAATAAAGATGGGTGATGTGATATAGACTGATACACAAGCTTGTATTTTCACACTCTAATAGATCATACTCCCTCTGTATCAGTTTAACCGGTGTTTAAGAATTTTGATTTTATTTCAAAATAAGTGATATTTTCACAACTTTAGATAAAATTTAATGTCATTTGAAAATTTTGACCAATTATATAATACTGCATCTTTTTCTTATTGGTTGAATTAGTTTTATTTAATGTTATTTTATGTAACCAAAACCAATTACATAAAAGTTCGTATTTTCTTAATATTTGTGCAAAAACCTTAAACACCTTTTAAAATGATAAGTAATTCATAAGGTGTCTATTCACCCAAAAATAATTTCACCTTTACATTGCGGTCATTGGTTATATGATTATCCATTCTTTTTGTCAGTGGTTATAAAATTTATGAAAATATGTGACAAACACATGAAAACATGAAATCCCCATCTTGTTTCTACACAAGAGATAAAAAGATTCAAGAACTTTCTTGATCTTGATTTTGTATATCCTCTCCAATACTGAAAACTTCTTTCAGGCTTTCCGAGAAATAAGATAACCAGGAGGGTTTCTAACATTTCTTGATTTGATACTCGCTGTTTTCAAAAGTCTACGAAACTCATGGAGACTGATTTTACCATCATGATCAATGTCTGCTTCTTCAAGTAGTGGCTCAATGGACCCTTTCAAGCCAGTATGCTGCAAAGCAAACAAAATAAAAAAAACCTTTACATAATGTGATGCTAAAATTATACAAATAAGAAGCATAAAGTAAGTGAAATTAAAACCATTCGAAGTTCTTCTGCTGTTATAAATCCATCTCCGTCTATATCGAATTTCTCAAATGCTGCTCTTGATCTCTGTTGCCATTTCTCAGAATCATGCTCCTCTAGTTGGTTTACGTGTAACGCAGCAGCAACAAACTCCTCGAAATCCACAAATCCATCTGTATTGCTATCAATCTGCATGCAAGCATCAAACACAACTCCTAGCTTAATATTAGAACCTCATAGTAAAATATCTGTATAGTATTCTCTTTATTTTTGTCCGGGCAAAGATTGATCGGCCAATTTTGAGCCAGATCGAGGTGGATCGGATTAGACTATATGGATCGGATTCTGATATCATATTAAGTTAGATTGACTTCCAACCTTAAATCAATTGGTCAGAATTGGATTAAATCATATCTCTTATATACTGTATTATTTAAAGATTCCTTCCAACTTCCAATGCTAGAGATTTTGTCTCTAATAATTAACTAACTTAAATTTACATGCATACCGCTTGAAGAATCTCAGCGACTCGTGCATCTTTAAGCTTCCAAGGATGATCTTTCGCAAGGGCCTAAAAGAAACATGAACTAATGTCAAGTATAGTATATAATGTATTGCGTGAGAAGTTTATATAGATCTGTGTTCATTTTTACCTGCCGCATCTCGTCAAGGCTAATGGCTCCATTCTTATCAGCATCCATCGCACCAAACTGGTCTCTAAGATCAGCCAACTCCTCTTCATCAAGCGTCGTTGCAAGAGCCTAGAACCAAAAGAAATAATTCATGTTATATAAAAACACAGCATCGAAAATTCAAATGAAATACAAATTATCTCTTTTTACATACTCTTAATGCGAATTGCTTGAGGCGGCTAAATTTAACAAACTGACGCATATTGCTGAGAACAGATATGTCTATGGGAATCTCAGTTGCATCTCCTCCTTCTCTAACCCATGGATGTGCTTCAACCACAATCAAACCAAAATATTCAGAATAAGATAAGAAAATGAGAATGAGAATTAAAAAAAAAAATGAGAATAAAATGATTGAAAAATGTTCTTACATAGTGCCTGCGCAGCTGTTAATCTAGCTCTTGGGTCTTTTACTAACAACTTCTTAACGAAATCTTTGGCGCTGTTGCTAATGGTTGGCCATGGTTTTCTTCTGAAGTCAGGTTTGTTCTTCAATACCTAAACGTACCAAAACATCTTCCATTCAAGATTTAGAAAAAGAAAAGATTTATCACTATTTTGCCTGCGGGTAACTACACAAACCTCTTTGAAGATACCATCTTCAGTCTTATCCCAGAAAGGTCGTCTCCCACAGAGAAGAATGTAACTGATAACACCAATACTCCACACATCTGATTCGGGTCCTGACCTTCGTTTCAATACTTCAGGTGCTACGTAATACGCGCTCCCTACTATATCATGAAACTTCTTGCCTACAACATTGTATCAAAGATTATTGCTATATAAAGGTTAAATAAAAAAAAGTAATACATGAAGACGAACTTTGAAACTAAATTTACAAAAAAAAACTTTGAAACTAACCTGGTTTTATGAAGTCTGATAAACCGAAATCTGTAGCTTTTAGAACCGAATCTTCTTCAGTTGATTTGAACAGAAAATTCTGATTGGTTTAAAATAAATAGTGAATAAAAAAAAACTACATACAGTATTTAGAAACGTGATGTTGAAGAAACTATTATACTAACCTCTGGTTTCATATCTCTATGAACCAAACCACGTAAATGACATTCAGCTGCAACTTTTAGCATCTGTCTCACTACCACGGCCGCGTCTCTCTCGGTATAATGACTATCTTTCCTGAAAAAATAGCAACAAAAAGCATTAAGACTCAACCGTTCATCAATAAACTAAAATGTATCTCTTAGGTAAAGCCTTACTTGGATAATATCCGATCCAGCAACTCACCACCCTCGCATAACCTAAAGAACAATATATACAACGAGTAAACTAATTAGCACTAGAGAAGAGTCTCCTTTGTCACTTTGTTGACCCAAGTAGAATGGCCAAAATGGTTCTAAATTGTAACACAAAAAAAAACTTAATGATTTATCTTGTGGTGCAAGAAAGAAGATGATAACCGAAACACATGGTATAAAAGGCTTTTTACTTACTCCATGGCTATATAAACAGAGTTCTTGTCCTCGAAGGCATTGTAGAACCGAACCACGTTTTCATGACCAGTTAAAGCTTGAAGTATCTTCACCTCTCTCCTAACATCTTCCACAGCTATCGGCCGTGTCATCTGCCCACCAAATCAAAACCCTAGCGTTAAGCTCAAGAAACGCAAGAAAGAATCCAATTTTTTTACTAATAATAACGTTACCTTGGCTTTATCGATTTTCTTCACAGCGACACGATCTCCTGTCCTTTTATCGGTAGCCACGTATGTATAACCGAACTGGCCATGTCCGAGCAACTTCCCGATGGTGTAACGGTTATCGAAATCTTTAGCGTACCCGAAATCCACGCGCTTACCGTACGGGATCTTTTCTCCGTGTCTCTTCGCCTTCTCTCTCACCTTCCCGTGCGTTGGCGTCTGTCGCGTTTGCGTCTGCGGCGGCGTTTTCTTATTCGTCGTCGTCGCGGCGTTACGTCGCGGTTGGGCCTTGTGGTCTTTCTGGATCGTAACGGCTAGGAATGAACATGGCGTTTGCGGCGCTCTGGGTTTAGCGACGGCGAGAGGATGATGTGGTGGGTTGGGACTCCGGGGGCTGCGGTGTTGGCGGCCGGAGACTTTGGCGGAGGAGAAACAGAGACCCATGGTTTCGGTTTCTGGATCCTACGCGAGCGAGGATGTTTTGTCCGAAGATGTTTTGTGTGGCGTTAATGAATAGAAAATGAAGTCGCCATTGAAACAGCATTGCCAGACATAATGAAAGAGAGAAGGGAATGTCATAAGTTCAAATCGTGTTGGAATCAGTTTGTCTAAAACAAGAATTAAATTAGTTTCCCATTAAATAATGTTTTTTTTTTTTTTTTTTTTTAACATCCCATTAAATAATGTTATTTTTTGTGAAAACTAGTAGTTAAAATGTTAAATAAACGAACTAGTCTTAAAATAAATGTAATCATCGAACCTAAACTTTTTTTAGGAATACAATCATTTGTCCGGTCATTTAGTTATCACCGGTTTTGGTTTGACACATTCTGGTTGGTCTTGTTAATCAATACTACAATTAAAACAGCTGCACTCTTTTTGACATCCCCTTGGACTTTGTAAATATTTATAGCAGACTACCACTTCAATACAATCATATATATAATGAGGCTCTTTTCTCTCTTCTCAAAGCATCCACGTATGCAGAACATTAATTTTGTGGGTCCCCATTTATTGTTAAGTTTGTCGTTTTGATTTGTTTGCGCGGTTTCTTGCTTGGGCCTGTTATGTTTGACCATTGTGGTGTGGGCTGACTTGGGCAAACCTTGCAAACATTCACTCATGCGTTAAAACGTTGCGTTCCGTGAATATTTCATAATTAGTGCTTCGTTGATGTTACCTTCCTCAGAAGATGAAACCGCCGTTTTCTGTTTTGTGATCTTAAAAAACCCGTTCCTCTTCTCATCTCTTCACTTCACCTCCGTTTAGGTTCGATGTGCAGCTTTAATTCACGAGTTATTGTTGCAAAGATTACTCCCAGATCTCGCCGCTACCGTTTTCCTCGCGTTCAATCTATATATATCAGCTTCTCCAGAGGACGATTGCACCTTCAAATCTTTGTCAGTTTATCATTTTCTAAACCCTAGAAAGTTTGTCAGATATGGCTTCCTCCGATGTTGTTCTCGGTCACTCCACCTTCGATGCTCTCCGACTGGGTAGATCTGCCCAGATGATTGTTGGTCGTCTCCTCCGTTTCTGGGACTCGAAAAACATCAAGAAGCAAGGTGAATTCATGGGCATCACTCTCCTCTTCCTTGACGAGAAGGTATTGTAACCATAATGTTTTTTCCTTGGATCTTAATTTTATGACAAACCGATAATCTTAATCTTAAATGTCTCACTGCAGAATTCCGTCATACATGGATTCATTCCTGCTGGTCGCGCTCCTTTTTACCGTCCGTCCTTGCGAGCGGGTTCAGTTGTTAGAGTCTCCCGCTTTGAAGTTGCAAGATGTACAAATATGTACAAAATTACGGATCACCCTTTTGTGATCCGGTTCATCCCCCAGACAACCATTGCTGAAGTTATCGAAAATGCTCCTGTCATCAACGTTGAGAAATTCATGCTGCGTTCGTTTGACCCCCTCCAAGCTCTCGCGAACACTAATTTGGAACTTCCAGGTTTGCTTAAATTAACGTTTGCTATTTACTGTATTATGTCATCATATATTTGTGAACAAAACATATTCAATTTTTTTAATCACATCGCAGATGTTGTTGGGCAAATTCAGTATGTCCAAGGTTC
>NC_027754.1:4451259-4453038 GCF_000695525.1 Brassica oleracea var. oleracea | reverse complement strand
ACATTTCTAGGGCTGTTTATTTTAGCGTAATAACTTAATTTCTTGGGCTGGTCATCTTTAGCATAATAGCATATTTTTATTTACTACTTAGGAGGGTGGTCGTTTACCTATCTCTGTGGGATGATGCTGCATCAATGTTTAGGGGACTCATCGGCTCCGGTGACAGGACACAGACAGTGATGGTGGTCACTATCGTGAATCCAAAACTATTTGGAGGTACGTAAACTGTTAACTTATGCATCAATTTAATGATGGTTAACCAAATGACATCTAAAGCACTTTTCATTCATCAGGTAACCTATACCTCAACTCAACTCCAGCGACGAAGTTTTATTTCGACAACACCCTTGAAGCCATCTCCGAGTTCACGGCCAGGTTTGAACTCATTAGGTGTTTTGGTTGAAATAATATTCGGCCTTGTGGTTAATTAACGTTCTATGCCATCTGTTTTCAGGTTTGATGGACCAGTCCAAGAAGCTTTTACGTGTATCGATACGAAAGAAGGGATTAGGAAAAAAGAAGTCCTCTCAATAGGAGAGCTAAACAAGTTCATTTCCAATTCTAACGAGCAGGTATTATTCCAGGACAAGTATGTTTATAATGTGATTGAGTAATATACCAGTATTACTGAATGTTGTATCTCCTGTCTTTGTTAAGACACAGGAAGCTGAATTCATTTGCAAGGCTCGGGTTGTTGATGTCCTGCATCAAAATGGGTGGTCTTTCGTTTCTTGCACTGGCTGCAGCAGGAAGCTAGACAAAGATGGGTCTTCTCTTCGTTGCAACCGTTGTGTTAATCCCAACATCACCGGTGTCATCAAGTAGTAATTTAACTATTATTAGATGTACATGATTGTCAACTATTTTTGAGTGCTGACTCTAAAGTCACCCTTATCTCAGGTATCGTGTTGAACTTTTAGTTGATGATGGGCAAGATAACGCCACTTTTGTGGTGTTCGACAAGGAAATGCTTAAACTGACTAAGCAAGATGCAGCTGCCCTAACCCTCAATGAGGTTTGTTATTTCCTTTTCTCACCATCTGCGCATCGCAACTACTTGTCAGAAAATCTATATATAATCCTCAACGTTGCTGCAACTGCAGATAAATGGTGGTGGTGGCGTGGAACTCCCACAATGCCTTAAAGACCTTGGTGGACAAGATTTTGTCTTCCAGATACGTGTGACACCATTCAATTTCACACCAAATCACCGTACTTTCACAGTTTCTGCAATCGTTGACACCATCGTTCCCGAGGTATTATAATATAGTGTCTACATATTGTTCATCTAACAGATGTCAGACTAACATAAGGTGAACTGTTTTACAGACTTTCAAGACCAATGCAGCTGAATTAGTTCAGGTGGAAGGTGGTGAAGCATCGGCAACTGGCAGCAACATGAAAGGCAGCAACATGACTGGAGGTGAAGAGAAAGAACCAAATCCTTCAAATTCTGGAGGCAAAGGAGGTGTCCGTAAACGTACCCGTGAGTGAAGTTACAAAGCTGTCGCAGCGTCAACCCACTTCTGCTTTCTTTGCTTTCCAATTTCCTTACGTACTATGTTTTTTTTTTCCCAGACTTTGCATTAGTTTTTATATTTGAAGGTTTTTTCTTTTATTAAGAAACTTATGGTTTAAAATATTTATCAAAAAAAAGGGTTGACGTAATTTTTGCATGGTTGTTGTTTTTCGTATAACAAGACATTAGAATTGTGAACCAAATACCAAATAAACGTTGCCTTGCACTTTGCTCTACTTATAACATCTTATAAAAAAAAT
>NC_027754.1:4445868-4449095 GCF_000695525.1 Brassica oleracea var. oleracea | reverse complement strand
TCTATACCAATCTAAAAAGTTATTACCAAATTTTGTAAGTCCATGTATGCAAATTTTCACAATCCACATAACTGTTTTAAATCTATCAATTTTTAAAATTCACAAACTCTATACAAATTCATCTTCCAGTAACTACTCCTTAGTAAATAAATAAAATAATAGATGCGGTGAGCGAGTCTCTCCCAACTGAGCTACCCGCAAGTTGACAGATTCACACCAGGTAATTATATCATATTTTTTCACCGCACGAAACTTTCTTCACTGTTTTTCCAGTGAAATGCAAATGAACCAAGCTAGAACTGCTAAGAATTTGTTAATTTGTTTGTTACCGTTGGTTAACGGATGTATGTTCAGTATAGCTCTGGTTGGGATCGAAAATTAGTAGCTAAACTCTTGAAAGCCACTCAGAAGAAACTTGTATACAAAGGAAATATTTTAGTTAAAAGAAAAAAGAAAGAAAGAAAAGGTTTTGGTTGGAAAAATATATTTTAATGGTATTTTTCTTTTTCCTTACAAAACTATCCCCGGTACTTTGTTCAAAAGTATTTTGCAAATTGTATTTGAATTGAATAATTTCACCCGAATTCTCTTAAATTTAAACAATTAAACACGTATCATATATATAATGCCACTCTTTTCTCTCTTCTCAAAGCATCCACGTATGCAGAACATTAATTTTGTGGGTCCCCATTTATTGTTAAGTTTGTCGTTTTGATTTGTTTGCGCGGTTTCTTGCTTGGGCCTGTTATGTTTGACCATTGTGGTGTGGGCTGACTTGGGCAAACCTTGCAAACATTCACTCATGCGTTAAAACGTTGCGTTCCGTGAATATTTCATAATTAGGGCTTCGTCGATGTTACCTTCCTCAGAAGATGAAACCGCCGTTTTCTGTTTTGTGATCTTAAAAAACCCGTTCCTCTTCTCATCTCTTCACTTCACTTCACCTCCGTTTAGGTTCGATGTGCAGCTTTAATTCACGAGTTATTGTTGCAAAGATTACTCTCAGATCTCGCCGCTACCGTTTTCCTCGCGTTCAATCTATATATATCAGCTTCTCCAGAGGACGATTGCACCTTCAAATCTTTGTCAGTTTATCATTTTCTAAACCCTAGAAAGTTTGTCAGATATGGCTTCCTCCGATGTTGTTCTCGGTCACTCCACCTTCGATGCTCTCCGACTGGGTAGATCTGCCCAGATGATTGTTGGTCGTCTCCTCCGTTTCTGGGACTCGAAAAACATCAAGAAGCAAGGTGAATTCATGGGCATCACTCTCCTCTTCCTTGACGAGAAGGTATTGTAACCATAACGTTTTTTCCTTGGATCTTAATTTTATGACAAACCGATAATCTTAATCTTAAATCTCTCACTGCAGAATTCCGTCATACATGGATTCATTCCTGCTGGTCGCGCTCCTTTTTACCGTCCGTCCTTGCGAGCGGGTTCAGTTGTTAGAGTCTCCCGCTTTGAAGTTGCAAGATGTACAAATATGTACAAAATTACGGATCACCCTTTTGTGATCCGGTTCATCCCCCAGACAACCATTGCTGAAGTTATCGAAAATGCTCCTGTCATCAACGTTGAGAAATTCATGCTGCGTTCGTTTGACCCCCTCCAAGCTCTCGCGAACACTAATTTGGAACTTCCAGGTTTGCTTAAATTAACGTTTGCTATTTACTGTATTATGTCATCATATATTTGTGAACAAAACATATTCAATTTTTTTAATCACATCGCAGATGTTGTTGGGCAAATTCAGTATGTCCAAGGTTCGGACTTGCATGACGCTACGGTTACGACCCGAGTGGTTATTCGTTTCCTGATTGAACCGTACGTAATTTTGTTAACATTTCTAGGGCTGTTTATTTTAGCGTAATAACTTAATTTCTTGGGCTGGTCATCTTTAGCATAATAGCATATTTTTATTTACTACTCGTGTATCGATACGAAAGAAGGGATTAGGAAAAAAGAAGTCCTCTCAATAGGAGAGCTAAACAAGTTCATTTCCAATTCTAACGAGCAGGTATTATTCCAGGACAAGTATGTTTATAATGTGATTGAGTAATATACCAGTATTACTGAATGTTGTATCTCCTGTCTTTGTTAAGACACAGGAAGCTGAATTCATTTGCAAGGCTCGGGTTGTTGATGTCCTGCAGCAAAATGGGTGGTCTTTCGTTTCTTGCACTGGCTGCAGCAGGAAGCTAGACAAAGATGGGTCTTCTCTTCGTTGCAACCGTTGTGTTAATCCCAACATCACCGGTGTCATCAAGTAGTAATTTAACTATTATTAGATGTACATGATTGTCAACTATTTTTGAGTGCTGACTCTAAAGTCACCCTTATCTCAGGTATCGTGTTGAACTTTTAGTTGATGATGGGCAAGATAACGCCACTTTTGTGGTGTTCGACAAGGAAATGCTTAAACTGACTAAGCAAGATGCAGCTGCCCTAACCCTCAATGAGGTTTGTTATTTCCTTCTCTCACCATCTGCGCATCGCAACTACTTGTCAGAAAATCTATATATAATCCTCAACGTTGCTGCAACTGCAGATAAATGGTGGTGGTGGCGTGGAACTCCCACAATGCCTTAAAGACCTTGGTGGACAAGATTTTGTCTTCCAGATACGTGTGACACCATTCAATTTCACACCAAATCACCGTACTTTCACAGTTTCTGCAATCGTTGACACCATCGTTCCCGAGGTATTATAATATAGTGTCTACATATTGTTCATCTAACAGATGTCAGACTAACATAAGGTGAACTGTTTTACAGACTTTCAAGACCAATGCAGCTGAATTAGTTCAGGTGGAAGGTGGTGAAGCATCGGCAACTGGCAGCAATATGACAGGCATCAACATGACTGGAGGTGAAGAGAAAGAACCAAATCCTTCAAATTCTGGAGGCAAAGGAGGTGTCCGTAAACGTACCCGTGAGTGAAGTTACAAAGCTGTCGCAGCGTCAACCCACTTCTGCTTTCTTTGCTTTCCAATTTCCTTACGTACTATGTTTTTTTTTTCCCAGACTTTGCATTAGTTTTTATATTTGAAGGTTTTTTCTTTTATTAAGAAACTTATGGTTTAAAATATTTATCAAAAAAAAGGGTTGACGTAATTTTTGCATGGTTGTTGTTTTTCGTATAACAAGACATTAGAATTGTGAACCAAATACCAAATAAACGTTGCCTTGCACTTTGCTCTACTTATAACATCTTATAAAAAAAAT
>NC_027754.1:4433391-4444377 GCF_000695525.1 Brassica oleracea var. oleracea | reverse complement strand
ACCACACCATTATCATCATCTTATCATCTAATGAAACCAAGTTTTTTCAACACAAGAACTCCTCCTTTGACATACACATCTGCAGCGGCAATAAGCTACCGGAAAGGTTTCCTACTCATATTACATCATGAACAACCTGTAACAATAAGGTGACATCCACATTATTAACAGAACAATATTCACAGGTGAACAAAAGAAAGCTAGGCAAATGCGGAGAGCTATTGTCCTTGCAAGAAGACAAGCCATTAAACTAAACAGTATACGTCATGCTTTCACAACTGCTTCAAACTCGCTTATCCACTATAATTCATATCTTTATAAACCTTTAAATTGACAATATGATCATTAGGAGTGGAAAAAAAAAAACCCATACCTTTGCTAACTCTATTTCCTTCATATACATCTGCAGAGACACCCCAAAGTAAGCAGGAAGTGTCAACACGAAAACGCAAGAGTAGAGATAATGAGCTTCAAGAATGCCCAGATTGTCATGCTCTTGTATGGGAACAGGAAAAGAAAGGCACTAGAGGCAGAAACAGAACTCCGATCTTTAGTGTATGCTGTCAGCAGGGTCGTGTTAAGCTCCCACCCGAACCACACCCACCTGAATCACTCAAAACACTCCTTTCCGGCTCTCTGCACTTCCAACATAATATCCGGACCTATAATTCGATCCTTGCGTTCACCTCTATGGGGGCTAAAATAGACTCGAAAGTGATGCACAAAGCTGGACCTTTCACTTTCCGAATACATGGGCAAAATTCTCACAAAATAGGATCCTTGGTTCCTCCATCAGGAAAGCCTCCCAAGTTCAGCCAGCTTTACATTTTTGATACCGCTAATGAGGTGAAGAATAGAATCTTAGCCGTGAAGAGGACAACCAAAGCTGGGGAACTTGATGGTAATATTGTTAAAACCCTGATTGAAACTGTTGACGCCCACAACTGTCTCGCCAAGATATTCAGAAAAGCTCGGGATCTTCATGAACAAACTGAATGTCCAGAGCTTAGAATAAGATTGATAGCTCAGCCAAGACGTGGTCGTCAGTATGATATGCCTACGACAGATGAGATTGCGGGTTTAATTGTTGGAGATCTTTCAGAGGATATGGGTGATAGGGATATCATTGTGCAACATAAATCAGCAGGGTTACAACAAATCAGTGATATGCATCCTCTCTATATGACTTTGCAATACCCTCTACTATTCCCTTATGGCCAATCAGGATTCAACGAGAACATTCCAGTAATCAACGTTGATGGAATCACTCGACAGAGGGCTTATGTGACAAAGAGGGAATACTTTGCTTACCAAATTCAAACTAGATTGAATGAAGGTATGATTATTGTGAGTTCTAAGCGCTTGCTCCACCAATATATAGTTGACGCATACACCTCCATCGAGCAGGAGAGGTTGCGCTGGTTCAGACTGAATCAAAAAAAAATCAGAGCAGACCTCTACAACAATGTGAAAGATGCAGTCATGAAAGGTGACACAGATGCAAAGTCTATAGGAAAGAGAGTTATATTACCTGCTTCTTATACAGGAAGTCCAAGATACATGGCAGAAAAGTATCATGATGCAATGGCTATATGCCGATGGTATGGAAACCCTGATTTATTTATCACAATGACAACAAATCCAAAGTGGGTTGAACTCTCAAACCATCTACAGCTGTATGGGACCGATGATCCAAACGATCGTCCTGACCTTGAATGCAGAGTCTTCAAAATGAAGCTAGACGAGCTCATGTCAGATTTCAAGAAAGGTCTATTCTTTCCTCGCCCAATAGCATGTATCAATTTATAAAAACAAACTATCATTATTCCTACATTTCCTTAAAACAAATAAAAAATTTAAAACTTCATACATTAAATGCAGTGGTCTACACCATAGAATTTCAAAAAAGAGGCCTCCCGCATGCTCACATATTACTATGGCTAGAAGGTGATTTCAAGAATCCAACAAGTAGTGATATAGATAAAATCATCTCTGCGGAATTACGAGATAAAGAAACAGATCCTGAGGCTTACAGTTTGGTTGAGCAGCACATGATGCATGGTCCATGTGGCAAAGACAGACCATCTTCTCCTTGTATGGATAATGGTGTATGTACCAAGAAATTTCCTCGCAGCTTCGTTCCTCATACTCAGATTAATGAGTCTGGCTACGTTCTGTACCGGCGGAGACAGTCTGATAGAAATGTGAAAAAAGGAAGCATTACTCTCAACAATTCTTTTGTTGTCCCTCATAATTTACAGATTCTAAAGAAGTACAAGGCTCATGTCAATGTTGAATGGTGCAACAAGTCAAGTGCGATTAAATACCTTTTCAAATACATAACAAAAGGTGTGGACAGAGCAGCGTTTGTTATCCATAATGATGGAGAGAAGAATCCTAAGGATCACAAAAGCACCTCAGAAAAACCAACGAACGAAATAAACAATTACTTGGAAGGTCGGTACCTGTCTGCTTGTGAATCTATGTGGAGAATTTTTATGTTTGATGTCCATCATAACACCCCAGCAGTTCAAAAGTTTCCTGTTCATTTACCTGGTGAACAAACAGCAGTTTTTGACGAGAACGAGGACCTAGAAAACGTTGCAGTACGTTATACACATGGAAGAACAATGCTTACTGAATGGTTTGAGATGAACAGGCTGTACGAAGAAGCCAGACAGTTGAATTATATTCAGATGCTTACGATGTTTGTGTGGGACAACTCGAACAAGGTTTACTCCAAACGCAAGCAAAAAGGTACCATTGGAAGGCTTGTAAACATCCATCCTAATGCTGGAGCTAGATATTACCTAAGGATCTTAGTCAGCCTCGTGAAAGGGCCAACATGCTATGATGATCTATACACAGTGGGTGACACTAAACATGATACATTCCAAGCCGCTTGCTTAGCTAGAGGTTTGCTCGATGGAGACAAAGAATGGCAGGACGCAATGATTGAAGCTTCACAGTTCTCTTCGCCTAGATGCCTTCGACGCCTGTTTGTATTAATCCTCATATTCTGCCAAGTTTCAGACCGTCAAAAACTTTGGAACAACACTTGGCAGTGTATGTCAGAAGACGTTTTGCCCCACCAGCGACGGTTACTACAATTCCCTGACCTTGAACTCACCCCCCCATGAACTCCAGCAGTACACGCTCATTGAGATCGAGGGCCTCCTACAAAACCATGAGACATCGCTTACTGAGTTCACTGGAATGCCACTGCCGTGCAAAGCAATATTAGAAGATATGAAAAACAAAAAGATGGCTCGCCAGTACCAGTTTGACACCGCAGAAGAAAGTAGGATCCATAAAGAGTTGTTTCCTAAACTCAACAAAGAACAAAGGGTTATATACGACGATGTAATGACATCAGTATTGGAAAACGAGGGAAAATTATTTTTTATTTACGGCGCAGGCGGAACAGGGAAAACATTTTTATACAAAACAATAATCTCCGCTCTGCGATCTTCAAATAAAAAAGTTATACCTGTAGCCTCCTCTGCAATTGCTGCTCTGCTTCTTCCCGGAGGTCGTACAGCCCATTCAAGGTTTAAAATCCCTCTCAAGCTCCATGAAGATACTTTCTGCGAAGTTAAAAAAGGAACCACCCTCGCCAACTTCCTGAGCCAAGCGGACCTTATTATCTGGGATGAGGTGCCTATGGCTCATCGCCATGCCGTTGAAGCTGTAGATCGCACACTCAGAGATATTTTATCATTATCTGATGAAACAGCATTACACAAACCTTTTGGTGGTAAAACGGTCCTGTTAGGTGGGGACTTTAGGCAGATCCTTCCAGTGATACCACAAGGAACACGCCAAGACACCGTGAATGCAGCTGTCAATCAGTCACACCTCTGGAACCACTGCCAAATTTATGTCCTCTCCATCAATATGCGAGTCCAAACCGAGGCAAAAGATTTTGCGAAATGGATCTTACAAGTTGGTGATGGCATGGCACCACTCACGCCTCAGAAAGAAATGTACACAGAATCTGTTGAAGATCAGATTCTGATACACGATTCTCTCCTTCTCCCAGTAACTTCTAACCCCCTTGATAGCCTTTGTAAGTCTGTTTTTACAAATTTCAATGATGATTACAATGACTTGGAAAAAATCAAGGATGCGGCTATATTAACTCCAAGGAATGCTACAGTTGATGAGATCAACACTTACTTGATTTCCAAGATACCGGGTTGTGAGCACGAATACTTAAGCTCTGACAGCTTCGCTGAGGATGAAAAACATTCAGGAGAGTTTGATTTATCCTATCCATTGGAATATCTCAATGCATTAGAATTTCCAGGTTTGCCTGCGCATAGAATTTGTCTGAAAGTTGGGGTCCCAATCATGCTCCTTCGCAACATAAACCAAGCTGAGGGATTATGCAATGGTACAAGACTTATAATCACGCACCTGGGAGAAAGAGTTATAAAGGCAGAAGTGTTATCCTCTTCCACAACAAAGCAGCCTGTCCTCATACCTAGAATCGTCCTCTCACCAACAGAGTCCAATCATCCCTTCACTCTCAAAAGACGCCAGTTTCCAGTTAGAGTCTCCTACGCAATGACAATCAATAAAAGTCAAGGTCAAACATTGGATAAGGTTGCTCTGTACTTGCCCAAACCAGTTTTCACCCACGGTCAATTATATGTGGCACTATCAAGAGTGACCACACCAAAAGGACTAAAGGTTTTGAGCCTAACAAAACCAAGTGGCTTGACGAACAGCATTGCTAATATCGTCTACAGAGAAGCTTTCAATGGATTGCCCCAAACAACAGGTCAACACAAGAACTTCCTAATATATACATAGTAAGACACTCTAACCAACCCAAATTGTCCTTCCAAATTGCAGGTTTTGAAGAAGACGGGGAGTGAGTTCCATACCTTTGTAAAACTACATCGAGAAGATCCAGCGAGGTGACAAATTAATTGCAATACTGTAATCACTTGATTATTAGAAAGAATCCGTAGCTTAAAACAATCACTTTTCTGGTACAGGAAAGGTACACTCAATACAATTCCAGAGCTGGAGTTCTGAAAATTGGAAGAGGAGAAGAGTTTTAATACTTTTTTGTCGTTCTTCCACCGAACAAAAATACTCTCTGTAAACTGATTTTTTTACAATTTCACTACTACACAAAATTAATTGGCCCAATCCAATTTCAAAATAGTATTATTTTATCACATAAAACTTAAGGTCCATTACGGCCCAAAGTATTTGGAAACCCAAATTACCAATACAGACTTTCCATAACTTTCCCTATCAGGCCCATAAAACATCATCCTCTTATTTTTACACACCATATCTCCATTCTCTCCTGTTTCATTGTCAAACAGATTACGTTTCCACTGTTCTTCTGCGTATTCAAACCTAGCCATCTTTGCTATACCCGAAGTATAGCAAAAACAATTTTCCTCCCAACTTCTGAAATCTTAACTCCGTTCCTACCAATCGATTCGTTTTCCTCAGTTTCATAGTCCTCATAAATTCAGCAATTAAATCTCATCCATTACAACCAATTCATACTCCAACCCTTTCTGTTCCAAACAATGAAACCGTTTTTTGAATTCAACTTCTATAAATTAGCCACCTATAAGCGAAGCTTGATTCTTCACAATCCCTTCCTATTTTACTTCTATCTAAAACCTACGCAACTTCTTTCAAAATGTCTTCCTCTGACGCTGTCGGTTTTCATCAACCTCTTGATCACTCAACCTTTCCTGCCCTTCAACATGGGAGATCCTCTCAATCTATCCTTGGTCGTCTACTTCGATTTTGGGACTCGCCTAACATCAACAATCCAAGTGAACTCACAGGAATCACTTTGCTTTTCCTTGATGAGAAGGTATACTCATATTCTCACAATAAGCTTCATATATCAATCTCTATTTTATTTTGCTTATAAAATGCCAGGAATTAAAATCATCGTACATTTTCTGTAGGATTCAATGATCAACGGATTTATTCCGGCTGATCAAGCCGTCCACTTCCGTGGATCTTTACAAGAGGGTAACATCTACAAAGTTGCAGACTTTGAGGTTCAAAAATGCCCACATACGTACAAGATTACGGATCAAACTTACGTCATCTGCTTCACCGCCCAGACAACTATTGATCCAGTGATCAACAATGTTCCAGTTATCAACCACCAGAAATTTATGGTTCGCGAGTATGCTCATCTCCAAATCCTTGCCAACACCAACTTAGAATTACCTGGTTTGTTTTAATACATTCCAAATTATTTGTTTTCATATTATTTCGTAAATAAAAACAACTGAACCTGGTAATCACATGGCAGATGTTGTTGGTCAAATCCAATCTGTCAAAGGTTATGAACTGAACAACACTGAAGTCGTTTCTCCAATTCTCATTGGTTTCCTCATTGCCCCGTACGTACCCATATAGTTACATTTTTAAACATATGTCCTTTATTATCTCCTCATTTTAATCATTTCTATAATCACATGGTAGGAACATCGAAGTGTGCTTGTCTTTATATGACGCTGCTGCAGCAATGTTTAAGGGTCTACTAAACTTGTTGGATAAACACAACTCTGTCATGCTTGTCACAAGTGTGAACCCAAAAAAAAGTGGAGGTAGATTACATATAATAGCTTTCAAATCATATTAGACCACTACTTAGCAGAAAAATCTTCTTGATACAGATAACCTCTGCCTCAGCTCAACCCCGACTACTAGAGTTTTTTTCAGCCCCGGCCTCCCAGACATCAAACAATTCAAATTGAGGTAAATTTTGTTTTCAAAAATCGGACTACACGATATTTTGATGTGTCCTCAAATAAACAAACACACTATCTGTCTACAGCTTAAGTGGTGCAGGAGGTGAGCACTTCAACTGGTTGGACGACAACGCCACAATCAGTAACAAACAACTTTGCTCAGTTGGAGATCTCAACATGTTCCTCTCCAGCACTACCACCCAGGTATCTAATAGACTTCCAACAGATTTTTTATCTTTTCCCCTTAAAATTATAATCTCAAATGGACCATCTTTAACTGGGTAAACAAACAGGAAGCTTCTTTTATCTGCAAAGCTCGGATTGTTGAGGTCTTGACCCAAAATGGCTGGAACTATCTCTCTTGCGTTCATTGCAGCAAAGAAATTGAGAAATCTGGCGCAACTCTCCACTGCAACCGATGCTTTAATTCCAATATCACCGGTGTTGTGAGGTGAGAATTCAACGATCTCATTTTTAAAAAAATTTACAAATATCTACATTCGGATCATCAATGCTATCGCTGATAACAGGTACCGTGTAGAATTATTGGTTGATGATGGGAATAATTATGCCATTGTTGTCGTGTTAAACAAGGAGATGCTCAAACTCACTAAGCAAGACGCAGCTAATCTGCTTCTCAATGAGGTTATTTCAAAGCCACAAACACTTATCAAAACTGTTGCAATCACTCAGATCTCAATACAACTACAGGTCAATAGTGGTGTCAATGGGAAACTCCCTAAATGCATTGAGGAACTTGAAGGGCAGACATTTATTTTCCATATACGTGTCTCGCCCAGCAATTCGGCTTCTTCCCGCTGCCCTTTCACAGTCTCTGCAATCAGTGGGCAGATTACCACAGAGGTATTACACTAATATACTCACCTACATCTTTTATTCTCACTGTAAGTTTTAAAGGCACATCTGTTAATATCCCTAGGATTTCAACAACTATGAAACCCCAGATACTGTAAGGAAATTCGGCGAAGCATCCACTTCCGATTCTGCCAGCAACACGTCAACCGTTGAAGTCGAACAAGGTGGACGCAAAGACGCACTTGAGTGAGTCTTTGAAGGAACCAAAACGTCTGCCCAACTCTGCTTACCACATCTTAGCTATTTCAATATTACTATGCATTTACTCTTTCAGATTTTTCAAATTTGCTCTTTTCTCAGGTTTTTTTTCCTTCAATGTATTGCATATGAGAGGATCACAGCTCTCAAATTAATGACACGGGTTGACGTCATTTTTATAATAGTTGTTGCAATTTTTTTAAAAAAATGCCATGCAGTTTTAACGTAAATTCCACATCATTCTTACATTACAATATTACATTCCTATAATAGCAGATATCACACTTTATACATGTCAACTACTTAGCATTACAAAAAAAAAACCTACCCTCTCCTTCTTCTTATACTTTTATTCACTCTTCGTCTACAACACTCCAACTCCGTCAGCATTTTCGAACAACAACTTCTCAAGTGTTCACAACATCCCCGCGCTCGCGCGGGGCTCCGCCACTAGTTAAAACAGCAGCACTCTTTTTGACATCCCCTTGGACTTTGTAAATATTTATAGCAGACTACCACTTCATATTAATCTTTATATATAATAAAGATATTATTATGTTCCACGTTTTATGGGTTATATATATAAACTTATTTTGTCCACTTCGAATTATTGCCAATCGGTTATCTAAAATCTATCAACACAATAACAGTTCAAAAATTTTTAAGCATATTCTATCAGACACTGACGCAACATAAGTCATTAATTCATTAATTAGTTGGTTTAATATTTTGCATTGTTCTCGCCAATATATCTTCGCACAATAACCACCAAGTTAATATTCTCAAAGTATATTCTCAAAAGGCAATCCCAACATATTGGCGGAATCCAAAGATAATATATTTCGAATTTATAACAAACCCTAATTCCCAAGGCATTCTATATTCCATTCCTTTCCTATATATACCTAATACTCGACATAAACCACCTTACACCGTGGTAAAAAACAAACCTTAATTAAGGAAATGAAGGCTACACCAAAGCTATCTTACATGTCCGATATCAGGCCGTACAAACCTGAGTGGTGGGTCCAAGTCAAGGTCTTTCATACCTGGAAACAACACAGTAAATTCGGTGAAACCATGAAAATCATTTTTGCTGACAAGAAGGTAAACGATTTTGATCTGCTTTGTCTCTATAATATGCAATATTTCCATACTGTTAACAAATTATGATTAAACATTTTTTACTTAAAAAACTCTGTTTTCATTATTTTAAGGAAACAAAATTCAACCATCTTGCAAAAAAAAAAATTACTTGCTTAGTTTGAGTGCGGAATGCCGTGTGGGTGAATGGAAAAACCTAGAAAATTTTGTGATAACTCCAGCAGGAGGTGGATATCGACCTACCAATCACCCTTATAAGCTGTTGTTCATGAACCTCAATTGCTCCATATGAATATAGTAATATCGATATGTTTCTGGATTTAGTGGAGTTTGAAACTATATTGAGTGGACATCTAGACAATAATCTCTTGATTGGCATGTTTTTAAAACGTTTTGTATTGTAATTTGTTTAGTTATTGTTTATTAATATATTGGTTTTATCTAGATGTTGTGGGGAAAGCCATAGATATTGGAGAAAAGTTAACTCTCCAATGTAGTAACGGGAAAGAAAAAAAGAAGATTGAATTCACTCTCAGAGACATAAAGTAAGTTATAACAAAGAAAGTGGTCACATTTTCTAGTTAATGAATCGTAATGTTTTTTGACTTAACTATTTTCTGTTTATTTGTAGTGATGAACGCATACCATGTTGTCTTTAGGGGAACTTTGCTGATACTTTGGAATCATATATAGAAGAAGCACAGTTGGGAGTGGTTGTATGTTTGATCCGATTTGCAAAAATTGGATCATTTAGAAGTAAATATCCTTTACTACTCTAATATAAATTAATTTTATCTTTTTATATATATATATATATATATATATATATATATATATATATCTTTGCTTTAAGTAAACTATGCTTTTGATACCTCTCAATTATTGATCAATCCACCAACAGAGGAGAGTGCTGCATTGAAAGAAATGTGAGTAATTTTGAGACTCTTGAAAGTTTATACGTAGCTCTTTTAGAGTTTACGACTCAGTTTTTATAATAATATTTTAATTAAATATCGACATGTCCAGGTTTAAGTGTGATAAAACAAACATGTCAATTGTTGAATCAAACGATTCCAACAATCAGATGGTTCGTCACGAGAATAAGGTGATCAAAATTGACACTTGGGATCAGTATGATGATAAAACCGTGGCTGAATTATTGACTTCTACACAAGCTTATTATAATCTTTGTGATCTGATTAAACTTATTTTATGTTGTCATATAATAATTTCATTTCAATATCACTTTGAATTCTTTACATATTTGAAAAGCAACAGTTTGAGCTCATGAGATTGCAATTTACCTGACTGGGAAAGGGAATAGCAGAATCGTATTTGTCACTGAACAAGAGGTAACTCTCTTGACGGTAGCTAGAAATTCTCTTAAACTTAGACTCTTTTTAATAGTATAGATGTGTCTCCTTTGTAATTGTAATATCGATCTATAACAAAAGAGGGAAATAGGATTGTTAAAATATCAAGAACAAATTAGAAAAAAATACATCAAAATCTTGATCCGCCATTTACCTGTGATAAAGTATGAGTCAGATGCTTTATGAGACCATCAAAGAACCCTAATAACTTTGACCCGCAAAGCTGATTCAAGAGAAAATATATTTGGTAGTATTAGTCGTTATCTTAACAACTTTTTTTTCCTACCAAAAATATAGCTAGTCATCGTATGGGTTATAAGTTGTAGTGAGGAAGCCCACTTTATAAAATATTTACGGGACAGAGATCTTAAATGTAGATATCAATATGCATTCACTACAAGAAAACATCGGTATTCTGACGGACATTCCGACGGAAAATGAAATCCTCGGAATTTCCTCGGAATATACCGACGGAATTCCGAGGAAACATCAATCCGTCGGAATATTCCGAGGAAATTCCGACGAACTAGTGATCGATCGATGCGTTTTTGGACATAAATACATCGATCGATCCGTTTATAAAAAAACATTCGAGATTTTGAAACCCCAAACACTAGTTCCTCAGAATTTCCTCGGAATATTCCGAGGAAATTCCGAGGAAACCCAAATTTTGGGTTTCCTCGGAA